>NC_136623.1:2114935-2249492 GCF_933228915.1 Telmatherina bonti | reverse complement strand
GGGGGGGTCCTGGTGGTCTGGGGGAGAATTTATTTGGGGGTCCAGATGAGGGGGGGTCCTGGTGGTCTGGGGGAGAATTTATTTGGGGGTCCAGATGAGGGGGGGGTCCTGGTGGTCTGGGGGAGAATTTATTTGGGGGTCCAGATGAGGGGGGGTCCTGGTGGTCTGGGGGAGAATTTATTTGGGGGTCCAGATGAGGGGGGGTCCTGGTGGTCTGGGGGAGAATTTATTTGGGGGTCCAGATGAGGGGGGGTCCTGGTGGTCTGGGGGGAGAATTTATTTGGGGGTCCAGATGAGGGGGGGTCCTGGTGGTCTGGGGGGAGAATTTATTTGGGGGTCCCAGACATCACAGGGAGTCCTGCTGCCGCCGCCCGCCTCGGCTCCTCCCTCTCCTCCCGTGAAAGACCAGCTGGGACCAGAACTGAAGGGGGTGGGGGGGCGTCTGGGAACGTCACCCCGACAGAGTTGAAGTTTAAGAGAAACGATGTGTTCACTGACACACAGGAGCAGTTCCGGTTCCGTGGGACGTTTGGGCTCCAGTCTCCAACACAAACATTTTCTGTGTGGAACGTAAATAAATCCAGTTTTCATCGTTTTGTTGGGGTGGAAGAAAAAAACTTATCGTGCTGCAACTTCAGTAATCTGCAGGGGTCAGAGGTCATGCACCCCCCCCCCCCCGCTATCACACACAGGACCCCCCATTCTGTTTGCAAACTCATCTAGCCTTGAGTGTTGGGGTGTTAATGGAGCTGTCAGTGGAGTGATTCCAGCGGGTTCGAGTGCAGCTTGATGAGTCAGATCATCACGAGTCCAGTGGTGTGAAACGCTGCGATGTGTTTACTGGGCGGCGTAAACATTTATTTACACAAATAAAGGAACGGAGTCGGATTTCAATCAATAGTGCCAACTGGTTTAACTGGTTTATTACGGCGGGAAAGAAGTTTACAGGGATCAAATGAAAGCAGAATATCTGTTGGTAACCAGAAACCCAGATCTGATTCTGATGAGGCGGAGCGGGATGTGACATCATCAGCAGGTCCGGAGTGGATCTGGTACCGGCACCGCCTCCCGTTGGATGCTTTTCCCTCAGTACCGACTACAGGCGTTGTGGATGTAAGGTGGGGTGGATGTAGGGATGGGTGGATGTAGGGATGGGTGGATGTAAGGTGGGGTGGATGTAGGGATGGGTGGATGTAGGGATGGGGGGTGGATGTAGGGATGGGTGGATGTAGGGATGGATGGATGTGAGATGGGGGTGGATGTAGGGATGGGTGGATGTAGGGATGGGGGTGGATGTAGGGATGGGTGGATGTAGGGATGGGTGGATGTAGGGATGGGTGGATGTAAGGATGGGTGGATGTAGGGATGGGTGGATGTAAGGATGGGTGGATGTAGGGATGGGTGGATGTAAGATGGGGGTGGATGTAAGATGGGGGTGGATGTAGGGATGGGTGGATGTAGGGATGGATGGGATGTAAGGATGGGTGGATGTAGGGATGGATGGATGTAGGGATGGGTGGATGTAAGATGGGGGTGGATGTAGGGATGGGCTGATGTAAGGATGGGTGGATGTAGGGATGGATGGATGTAGGGATGGGTGGATGTACGGATGGATGGATGTAGGGATGGGTGGATGTAGGGATGGGTGGATGTAAGATGGGGGTGGATGTAGGGATGGGCGGATGTAAGGATGGGTGGATGTAGGGATGGGCGGATGTAGGGATGGATGGATGTAGGGATGGGTGGATGTAGGGATGGATGGATGTAAGGATGGGTGGATGTAGGGATGGGTGGATGTAAGATGGGGGTGGATGTAGGGATGGGTGGATGTAGGGATGGATGGATGTAGGGATGGGTGGATGTAGGGATGGATGGATGTAAGGATGGGTGGATGTAGGGATGGGTGGATGTAAGATGGGGGTGGATGTAGGGATGGGTGGATGTAGGGATGGATGGATGTAAGATGGGGGTGGATGTAGGGATGGGCGGATGTAGGGATGGATGGATGTAAGATGGGGGTGGATGTAGGGATGGGTGGATGTAGGGATGGATGGATGTAAGGATGGGTGGATGTAGGGATGGGTGGATGTAGGGATGGATGGATGTAAGGATGGGTGGATGTAGGGATGGGTGGATGTAGGGATGGATGGATGTAAGGATGGGTGGATGTAGGGGATGGGCGGATGTAGGGATGGGTGGATGTACGGATGGATGGATGTAGGGATGGGTGGATGTAGGGATGGGTGGATGTAAGATGGGGGTGGATGTAGGGATGGGCGGATGTAAGGATGGGTGGATGTAGGGATGGATGGATGTACGGATGGATGGATGTAGGGATGGGTGGATGTAGGGATGGGTGGATGTAAGATGGGGTGGATGTAGGGATGGGCGGATGTAAGGATGGGTGGATGTAGGGATGGATGGATGTAAGGATGGGTGGATGTAGGGATGGATGGATGTAAGGATGGGTGGATGTAGGGATGGGTGGATGTAGGGATGGGTGGATGTAAGATGGGGTGGATGTAGGGATGGGCGGATGTAAGGATGGGTGGATGTAGGGATGGATGGATGTAGGGATGGGTGGATGTAGGGATGGATGGATGTAAGGATGGGTGGATGTAGGGATGGTGGGGGTGGATGTAGGGATGGGTGGATGTAGGGATGGATGGATGTAAGGATGGGTGGATGTAGGGATGGGCGGATGTAGGGATGGATGGATGTAAGGATGGGTGGATGTAGGGATGGATGGATGTAGGGATGGATGGATGTAAGGATGGGTGGATGTAGGGATGGGCGGATGTAGGGATGGATGGATGTAAGGATGGGTGGATGTAGGGATGGATGGATGTAAGGATGGGTGGATGTAGGGATGGGCGGATGTAGGGATGGATGGATGTAAGGATGGGTGGATGTAGGGATGGGTGGATGTAGGGATGGGCGGATGTAAGGATGGGTGGATGTAGGGATGGGTGGATGTAAGGATGGGTGGATGTAGGGATGGGTGGATGTAGGGATGGATGGATGTAAGGATGGGTGGATGTAGGGATGGGTGGATGTAGGGATGGATGGATGTAAGGATGGGTGGATGTAGGGATGGGCGGATGTAGGGATGGATGGATGTAAGGATGGGTGGATGTAGGGATGGGCGGATGTAGGGATGGATGGATGTAAGGATGGGTGGATGTAGGGATGGATGGATGTAAGGATGGGTGGATGTAGGGATGGGCGGATGTAGGGATGGATGGATGTAAGGATGGGTGGATGTAGGGATGGGTGGATGTAGGGATGGGCGGATGTAAGGATGGGTGGATGTAGGGATGGGTGGATGTAAGGATGGGTGGATGTAGGGATGGGTGGATGTAGGGATGGGTGGATGTAGGGATGGATGGATGTAAGGATGGGTGGATGTAGGGATGGATGGATGTAAGGATGGGTGGATGTAGGGATGGATGGATGTAAGGATGGGTGGATGTAGGGATGGATGGATGTAAGGATGGGTGGATGTAGGGATGGGTGGATGTAAGGATGGGTGGATGTAGGGATGGGTGGATGTAAGGATGGGTGGATGTAGGGATGGGTGGATGTAAGGATGGGTGGATGTAGGGATGGATGGATGTAAGGATGGGTGGATGTAGGGATGGATGGATGTAAGGATGGGTGGATGTAGGGATGGGTGGATGTAAGGATGGGTGGATGTAGGGATGGATGGATGTAAGGATGGGTGGATGTAGGGATGGATGGATGTAAGGATGGGTGGATGTAGGGATGGATGGATGTAAGGATGGGTGGATGTAGGGATGGATGGATGTAAGGATGGGTGGATGTAGGGATGGATGGATGTAAGGATGGGTGGATGTAGGGATGGGTGGATGTAAGGATGGGTGGATGTAGGGATTGGTGGATGTAAGGATGGGTGGATGTAGGGATGGGTGGATGTAAGATGGGGGTGGATGTAGGGATGGGTGGATGTAGGGATGGATGGATGTAAGGATGGATGGATGTAAGGATGGGTGGATGTAGGGATGGATGGATGTAAGGATGGGTGGATGTAGGGATGGATGGATGTAAGGATGGGTGGATGTAGGGATGGATGGATGTAAGGATGGGTGGATGTAGGGATGGGTGGATGTAAGATGGGGGTGGATGTAAGGTGAGGGACCCCCAGGTTTGTGGTCCCGTCGGTGGGTCAGGTGATCAATCGTCAATCAGAATCAATAATCCAGGTGATCTCCTCCTCCAGGTGTGCTTGGAGCTTCAGAACTCTCCTTCCTGACGGAGCCCCGTGATGTCATCGCAGTAAAGGACCGCCCCCTGATGCTGGACTGCCAGGTGGAGGGGGAGGGGCCTATCATCATCACCTGGAGACGTAACGGTGTTCCCGTGGAGACCGGAGTCAGGGCGGCATTGCTTAGCAACGGTTCTCTGCTCATCAGGAACTTCTCCAAGAGACGTGAGAGCAACGAGACGGATGGCGGCGAGTACGACTGTGCCGCTGAGAACCGCTATGGGAAACTGATCAGCCGCAAGGTTCGCGTACAGGTGGCATGTGAGTGCACGCACGCACGCACGCACGCGCGCGCGCGCACACACACACACACACACACACACACACACACACACACACTCAGACAGGTAAAACACACACTGACCCTGCCTCCCTCCCCACACCCAGCTCTCCCCAAGTTCCTGTCTCACCCCCAGTCTCTGGTGGTGGATGAGGGGGGCGTGGCCAGACTCAGCTGTCAGGTGCACGGGATCCCAGAGGCGAGCATCACCTGGCAGAAGGACCGCCGCACCCTGAGCACGGCTGAACCCAGGTGACTTACAGGAAGGGATGTCATCATCATTAGATAATCTGGATCATTCAGTCCATCTTTATCTGTCTGGGTGTAGAGAGAATCTGATCTGATGATTGATAATCTGATTATTCATAATCTGATCTGATTATTTATAATCTGATTATTTATAATCTGATCTGATTATTTATAATCTGATTATTTATAATCTGATCTGATTATTTATAATCTGATCTGATTATTTATAATCTGATTATTCATAATCTGATCTGATTATTTATAATCTGATTATTTATAATCTGATCTGATTATTTATAATCTGATTATTTATAATCTGATCTGATTATTTATAATCTGATCTGATTATTTATAATCTGATTATTCATAATCTGATCTGATTATTTATAATCTGATTATTTATAATCTGATCTGATTATTTATAATCTGATTATTTATAATCTGATCTGATTATTTATAATCTGATTATTCATAATCTGATCTCATTATTTATAATCTGATTATTTATAATATGATTTGAATATTTATAATCTGATTATTTATAATCTGATCTCATTATTTATAATCTGATCTGATTATTTATAATCTGATCTGATTATTTATAATCATATTTATAATCTGATCTGATTATTTATAATCTGATTATTTATAATCTGATCTGATTATTTATAATCTGATCTGAATATTTATAATCATATTTAAAATCTGATCTGAATATTTATAATCTGATTATTTATAATCTGATCTGATTATTTATAATCTGATCTGATTATTTATAATCTGATCTGAATATTTATAATCATATTTATAATCTGATCTGAATATTTATAATCTGATTATTTATAATCTGATCTGATTATTTATAATCTGATCTGAATATTCATAATCTGATTATTTATAACCTGAATATTTATCATGTGATCTGATGATGTATAATCTGTTTCATGCTGAAGTAACGGACACTTCATAATGATGTTACCTGAGTCAAGCATGGAGATTGTGAAAGTACTGATCCAAACCCAGAACCCAGAAGGGTGCTGTTGCCTTCTCTGGTGGTTTAAGATCCATCAAGGTGTCGTGTCATGTCAGGTACACCCTGCTCCCCAACGGCGTGCTGCAGATCAGCAGCGTCCAACGGTCCGATGGTGGCTGGTTCCGCTGTGTTGCCTCCAACATCGCCAACACCCGCTGCAGCCATGAGGCCCAGCTAGTCATCACTGGTAAGACCGCGTTCTGGGCAAAGTCAGCGTGGCTCGGGAGGTTCTGTTCTAAAGATGTCCCCTGGTTCTGATCCAGCTGCAGGATCCAGGATCTACAAGGAGCCAGTCATCCTGTCCGGCCCCCAAAACCTCACCATCAACGTCCACCAGACGGCCATCTTGGAATGCATCGCCACAGGAAACCCTCGTCCCATTGTGTCATGGAGTCGCCTTGGTAACATAACCCCCAGATGGTACCGGACCTTTCCAGAACCCGAGTCTCTGTGCTAATAATTAGTTCTGGTTCCCTCAGACGGGCGGTCCATTGGAGTGGAGGGAGTTGAGGTTCTGGGGACCGGGAACCTGATGATCTCTGACGCCACGCTGCAGCATTCTGGAGTTTATGTTTGTTCTGCAAACCGACCCGGAAGCAGGTCCAGAAGAACCGCATTGGGGCGGCTGGTAGTCCAAGGTACAGATCTTCACCTCACCCTCCAGGTGATTCTGGTCTCCAGAGTCCAGACCTGGTCCAGAGTTTTGGTTCCAAGGATTCAGACATGTTCATGACACATTCAGGATCCTTATTTAATGCACTGAATATCATCCTCATCATCATCATCCTCCTCCTCCTCATCATCAGTATTGATCCACCATTGCTGATCAGATCTGCTGGTTTTGCTGTTGGTGTGTTTGTTTTGCTCGCCTGCTGCAGCTCCATCAGAGGTCATGATGAGGTGGAGGCTTCAGAGAGGGGAAGGGGTTCATGGTGGAGGGGTGGGGGTAAGGAGGGGGTCAGAGGTCACATGGCTCATTGTGTGTCCTCAGAGTTTGGATTAGCATGAGAACAGCTCCACTCCACAATGAGCACTTTATTCTCTCCGTCTGTCTCCACTTTCTCACACCCCGACGACTAAACGTGTCCGCCATCTTCATCCTCTTCATCGTCAGCGTGCTAGAGGCCAACCAATCTGCTTTCAGATCTGCTGAACGCGAGGCGTCCTCTGAATCCTCCTATTGATCCGTTTCTATCAGCTGATCAGAGATGAACTGATGTGGAAGTGGGGGTGTGTGTTTTAGAGCTCTCCAACATGAGAGCTAAACACACTGATAAATGCCCCCCCCCCCCATTATGCCCTGTGACCTTTGACTCTGTGCCCTACTTTGCATTTAGAGGGAAGGGGCGGGGCTTCAGGGGCCTGACTCTGTCTGTTGCCGTGGAGATGAGCGGTGGAGGCAGGCGAGACAGCACCTGTCTCTCTGTCTGTGTGTCTGTGTAAGTTTAGGTCCACACCCTGGGAATGAGACAAACAGAACTTTCCCCAGGTCCAGACAGACTTGGTTCTGGTTCTACAGGGTCCAGACAGACTTGGTTCTGGTTCTACAGGGTCCAGACAGACTTGGTTCTGGTTCTACAGGGTCCAGATAGACTTGGTTCTGGTTCTACAGGGTCCAGATAGACTTGGTTCTGGTTCTACAGGGTCCAGATAGACTTGGTTCTGGTTCTACAGGGTCCAGATAGACTTGGTTCTGGTTCTACAGGGTCCAGACAGACTTGGTTCTGGTTCTACAGGGTCCAGATAGACTTGGTTCTGGTTCTACAGGGTCCAGATAGACTTGGTTCTGGTTCTACAGGGTCCAGACAGACTTGGTTCTGGTTCTACAGGGTCCAGATAGACTTGGTTCTGGTTCTACAGGGTCCAGACAGACTTGGTTCTGGTTCTACAGGGTCCAGATAAACTTGGTTCTGGTTCTACAGGGTCCAGACAGACTTGGTTCTGGTTCTACAGGGTCCAGACAGACTTGGTTCTGGTTCTACAGGGTCCAGATAGACTTGGTTCTGGTTCTACAGGGTCCAGATAGACTTGGTTCTGGTTCTACAGGGTCCAGACAGACTTGGTTCTGGTTCTACAGGGTCCAGACAGACTTGGTTCTGGTTCTACAGGGTCCAGATAGACTTGGTTCTGGTTCTACAGGGTCCAGATAGACTTGGTTCTGGTTCTACAGGGTCCAGACAGACTTGGTTCTGGTTTTACAGGGTCCAGACAGACTTGGTTCTGGTTCTACAGGGTCCAGATAGACTTGGTTCTGGTTCTACAGGGTCCAGATAGACTTGGTTCTGGTTCTATAGGGTCCAGACAGACTTGGTTCTGGTTCTACAGGGTCCATATAAACTTGGGTCTGGTTCTACAGGGTCCAGATAGACTTGGTTCTGGTTCTACAGGGTCCAGACAGACTTGGTTCTGGTTCTACAGGGTCCAGATAAACTTGGTTCTGGTTCTACAGGGTCCAGACAGACTTGGTTCTGGTTCTACAGGGTCCAGACAGACTTGGTTCTGGTTCTACAGAGTCCAGATAAACTTGGTTCTGGTTCTACAGGGTCCAGACAGACTTGGTTCTGGTTCTACAGAGTCCAGATAGACTTGGTTCTGGTTCTACAGGGTCCAGACAGACTTGGTTCTGGTTCTACAGGGTCCATATAAACTTGGGTCTGGTTCTACAGGGTCCAGATAGACTTGGTTCTGGTTCTACAGGGTCCAGACAGACTTGGTTCTGGTTCTACAGGGTCCAGATAGACTTGGTTCTGGTTCTACAGGGTCCAGACAGACTTGGTTCTGGTTCTACAGAGTCCAGATAGACTTGGTTCTGGTTCTACAGGGTCCAGACAGACTTGGTTCTGGTTCTACAGGGTCCATATAAACTTGGTTCTGGTTCTACAGGGTCCAGATAAACTTGGTTCTGGTTCTATAGGGTCCAGATAAACTTGGTTCTGGTTCTACAGGGTCCAGATAAACTTGGTTCTGGTTTTACAGGGTCCAGACAGACTTGGTTCTGGTTCTACAGAGTCCAGATAGACTTGGTTCTGGTTCTACAGGGTCCAGGCAGACTTGGTTCTGGTTCTACAGGGCCCAGACAGACTTGGTTCTGGTTCTAACGGGGTCCATATAAACTGGGTTCTGGTTCTACAGGGTCCAGATAAACTTGGTTCTGGTTCTACAGGGTCCAGATAAACTTGGTTCTGGTTCTACAGGGTCCAGATAGACTTGGTTCTGGTTCTACAGGGTCCAGATAAACTTGGTTCTGGTTCTACAGGGTCCAGATAAACTTGGTTCTGGTTCTACAGGGTCCAGATAGACTTGGTTCTGGTTCTACAGGGTCCAGATAAACTTGGTTCTGGTTCTACAGGGTCCAGATAGACTTGGTTCTGGTTCTACAGGGTCCAGATAGACTTGGTTCTGGTTCTACAGGGTCCAGATAAACTTGGTTCTGGTTCTACAGGGTCCAGATAGACTTGGTTCTGGTTCTACAGGGTCCAGATAGACTTGGTTCTGGTTCTACAGGGTCCAGACAGACTTGGTTCTGGTTCTACAGGGTCCAGATAGACTTGGTTCTGGTTCTATAGGGTCCAGACAGACTTGGTTCTGGTTCTACAGGGTCCAGATAAACTTGGTTCTGGTTCTACAGGGTCCAGATAGACTTGGTTCTGGTTCTACAGGGTCCAGACAGACTTGGTTCTGGTTCTACAGGGTCCAGATAGACTTGCTTCTGGTTCTACAGGGTCCAGACAGACTTGGTTCTGGTTCTACAGAGTCCAGATAGACTTGCTTCTGGTTCTACAGGGTCCAGACAAACTTGGTTCTGGTTCTACAGGGTCCATATAAACTTGGGTCTGGTTCTACAGGGTCCAGATAGACTTGGTTCTGGTTCTACAGGGTCCAGATAGACTTGGTTCTGGTTCTATAGGGTCCAGATAGACTTGGTTCTGGTTCTACAGGGTCCAGACAGACTTGGTTCTGGTTCTACAGGGTCCAGATAAACTTGGTTCTGGTTCTACAGGGTCCAGACAGACTTGGTTCTGGTTCTACAGGGTCCAGACAGACTTGGTTCTGGTTCTACAGGGTCCAGATAGACTTGGTTCTGGTTCTACAGGGTCCAGACAGACTTGGTTCTGGTTCTACAGGGTCCAGATAGACTTGGTTCTGGTTCTACAGGGTCCAGATAAACTTGGTTCTGGTTCTACAGAGTCCAGATAGACTTAGTTCTGGTTCTACAGGGTCCAGACAGACTTGGTTCTGGTTCTACAGGGTCCAGATAGACTTGGTTCTGGTTCTACAGGGTCCAGACAGACTTGGTTCTGGTTCTACAGGGTCCAGATAGACTTGGTTCTGGTTCTACAGGGTCCATATAAACTTGGTTCTGGTTCTACAGGGTCCAGATAAACTTGGTTCTGGTTCTATAGGGTCCAGATAAACTTGGTTCTGGTTCTACAGGGTCCAGACAGACTTGGTTCTGGTTCTACAGGGTCCATATAAACTTGGGTCTGGTTCTACAGGGTCCAGACAGACTTGGTTCTGGTTCTACAGAGTCCAGATAGACTTGGTTCTGGTTCTACAGGGTCCATATAAACTTGGTTCTGGTTTACAGGGTCCAGACAGACTTGGTTCTGGTTCTACAGAGTCCAGATAGACTTGGTTCTGGTTTCTCCAGGGTCCAGGCAGACTTGGTTCTGGTTTTACAGAGTCCAGACAGACTTGGTTCTGGTTCTACAGGGTCCAGATAAACTTGGTTCTGGTTCTACAGGGTCCAGATAAACTTGGTTCTGGTTCTACAGGGTCCAGATAAACTTGGTTCTGGTTCTACAGGGTCCAGATAGACTTGGTTCTGGTTCTACAGGGTCCAGATAAACTTGGTTCTCGTTCTACAGGGTCCAGATAGACTTGGTTCTGGTTCTACAGGGTCCAGACAGACTTGGTTCTGGTTCTACAGGGTCCAGATAGACTTGGTTCTGATTCTACAGGGTCCAGATAGACTTGGTTCTGGTTCTACAGGGTCCAGATAAACTTGGTTCTGGTTCTACAGGGTCCAGATAAACTTGGTTCTGGTTCTACAGGGTCCAGATAAACTTGCTTCTGATTCTACAGGGTCCAGATAGACTTGGTTCTGGTTCTACAGGGTCCAGATAAACTTGGTTCTGGTTCTACAGGGTCCAGATAAACTTGGTTCTGGTTCTACAGGGTCCAGATAGACTTGGTTCTGGTTCTACAGGGTCCAGATAAACTTGCTTCTGATTCTACAGGGTCCAGATAGACTTGGTTCTGGTTCTACAGGGTCCAGATAGACTTGGTTCTGGTTCTACAGGGTCCAGATAAACTTGGTTCTGGTTCTACAGGGTCCAGATAGACTTGGTTCTGATTCTACAGGGTCCAGATAGACTTGGTTCTGGTTCTACAGGGTCCAGATAAACTTGCTTCTGATTCTACAGGGTCCAGATAGACTTGGTTCTGGTTCTACAGGGTCCAGACAGACTTGGTTCTGGTTCTACAGAGTCCAGATAGACTTGGTTCTGGTTCTACAGGGTCCAGACAGACTTGGTTCTGGTTCTACAGGGTCCATATAAACTTGGGTCTGGTTCTACAGGGTCCAGATAGACTTGGTTCTGGTTCTACAGGGTCCAGACAGACTTGGTTCTGGTTCTACAGGGTCCAGATAGACTTGGTTCTGGTTCTACAGGGTCCAGACAGACTTGGTTCTGGTTCTACAGAGTCCAGATAGACTTGGTTCTGGTTCTACAGGGTCCAGACAGACTTGGTTCTGGTTCTACAGGGTCCATATAAACTTGGTTCTGGTTCTACAGGGTCCAGATAAACTTGGTTCTGGTTCTATAGGGTCCAGATAAACTTGGTTCTGGTTCTACAGGGTCCAGATAAACTTGGTTCTGGTTTTACAGGGTCCAGACAGACTTGGTTCTGGTTCTACAGAGTCCAGATAGACTTGGTTCTGGTTCTACAGGGTCCAGGCAGACTTGGTTCTGGTTCTACAGGGCCCAGACAGACTTGGTTCTGGTTCTAACGGGGTCCATATAAACTGGGTTCTGGTTCTACAGGGTCCAGATAAACTTGGTTCTGGTTCTACAGGGTCCAGATAAACTTGGTTCTGGTTCTACAGGGTCCAGATAGACTTGGTTCTGGTTCTACAGGGTCCAGATAAACTTGGTTCTGGTTCTACAGGGTCCAGATAAACTTGGTTCTGGTTCTACAGGGTCCAGATAGACTTGGTTCTGGTTCTACAGGGTCCAGATAAACTTGGTTCTGGTTCTACAGGGTCCAGATAGACTTGGTTCTGGTTCTACAGGGTCCAGATAGACTTGGTTCTGGTTCTACAGGGTCCAGATAAACTTGGTTCTGGTTCTACAGGGTCCAGATAGACTTGGTTCTGGTTCTACAGGGTCCAGATAGACTTGGTTCTGGTTCTACAGGGTCCAGACAGACTTGGTTCTGGTTCTACAGGGTCCAGATAGACTTGGTTCTGGTTCTATAGGGTCCAGACAGACTTGGTTCTGGTTCTACAGGGTCCAGATAAACTTGGTTCTGGTTCTACAGGGTCCAGATAGACTTGGTTCTGGTTCTACAGGGTCCAGATAAACTTGGTTCTGGTTCTACAGGGTCCAGATAGACTTGCTTCTGGTTCTACAGGGTCCAGACAGACTTGGTTCTGGTTCTACAGAGTCCAGATAGACTTGCTTCTGGTTCTACAGGGTCCAGACAAACTTGGTTCTGGTTCTACAGGGTCCATATAAACTTGGGTCTGGTTCTACAGGGTCCAGATAGACTTGGTTCTGGTTCTACAGGGTCCAGACAGACTTGGTTCTGGTTCTATAGGGTCCAGATAGACTTGGTTCTGGTTCTACAGGGTCCAGACAGACTTGGTTCTGGTTCTACAGGGTCCAGATAAACTTGGTTCTGGTTCTACAGGGTCCAGACAGACTTGGTTCTGGTTCTACAGGGTCCAGACAGACTTGGTTCTGGTTCTACAGGGTCCAGATAGACTTGGTTCTGGTTCTACAGGGTCCAGACAGACTTGGTTCTGGTTCTACAGGGTCCAGATAGACTTGGTTCTGGTTCTACAGGGTCCAGATAAACTTGGTTCTGGTTCTACAGAGTCCAGATAGACTTAGTTCTGGTTCTACAGGGTCCAGACAGACTTGGTTCTGGTTCTACAGGGTCCAGATAGACTTGGTTCTGGTTCTACAGGGTCCAGACAGACTTGGTTCTGGTTCTACAGGGTCCAGATAGACTTGGTTCTGGTTCTACAGGGTCCATATAAACTTGGTTCTGGTTCTACAGGGTCCAGATAAACTTGGTTCTGGTTCTATAGGGTCCAGATAAACTTGGTTCTGGTTCTACAGGGTCCAGACAGACTTGGTTCTGGTTCTACAGGGTCCATATAAACTTGGGTCTGGTTCTACAGGGTCCAGACAGACTTGGTTCTGGTTCTACAGAGTCCAGATAGACTTGGTTCTGGTTCTACAGGGTCCATATAAACTTGGTTCTGGTTTACAGGGTCCAGACAGACTTGGTTCTGGTTCTACAGAGTCCAGATAGACTTGGTTCTGGTTCTACAGGGTCCAGGCAGACTTGGTTCTGGTTTTACAGAGTCCAGATAGACTTGGTTCTGGTTCTACAGGGTCCAGATAAACTTGGTTCTGGTTCTACAGGGTCCAGATAAACTTGGTTCTGGTTCTACAGGGTCCAGATAGACTTGGTTCTGGTTCTACAGGGTCCAGATAAACTTGGTTCTCGTTCTACAGGGTCCAGATAGACTTGGTTCTGGTTCTACAGGGTCCAGACAGACTTGGTTCTGGTTCTACAGGGTCCAGATAGACTTGGTTCTGATTCTACAGGGTCCAGATAGACTTGGTTCTGGTTCTACAGGGTCCAGATAAACTTGGTTCTGGTTCTACAGGGTCCAGATAAACTTGGTTCTGGTTCTACAGGGTCCAGATAAACTTGCTTCTGATTCTACAGGGTCCAGATAGACTTGGTTCTGGTTCTACAGGGTCCAGATAAACTTGGTTCTGGTTCTACAGGGTCCAGATAAACTTGGTTCTGGTTCTACAGGGTCCAGATAGACTTGGTTCTGGTTCTACAGGGTCCAGATAAACTTGCTTCTGATTCTACAGGGTCCAGATAGACTTGGTTCTGGTTCTACAGGGTCCAGATAGACTTGGTTCTGGTTCTACAGGGTCCAGATAAACTTGGTTCTGGTTCTACAGGGTCCAGATAGACTTGGTTCTGATTCTACAGGGTCCAGATAGACTTGGTTCTGGTTCTACAGGGTCCAGATAAACTTGCTTCTGATTCTACAGGGTCCAGATAGACTTGGTTCTGGTTCTACAGGGTCCAGATAGACTTGGTTCTGGTTCTACAGGGTCCAGATAAACTTGGTTCTGGTTCTACAGGGTCCAGATAGACTTAGTTCTGGTTCTACAGGGTCCAGATAAACTTGCTTCTGATTCTACAGGGTCCAGATAGACTTGGTTCTGGTTCTACAGGGTCCAGATAGACTTGGTTCTGGTTCTACAGGGTCCAGATAAACTTGGTTCTGGTTCTACAGGGTCCAGATAGACTTGGTTCTGATTCTACAGGGTCCAGACAGACTTGGTTCTGGTTCTACAGGGTCCAGATAGACTTAGTTCTGGTTCTACAGGGTCCAGATAAACTTGGTTCTGGTTCTACAGGGTCCAGATAGACTTGGTTCTGGTTCTACAGGGTCCATATAAACTTGGTTCTGGTTCTACAGGGTCCATATAAACTTGGTTCTGGTTCTACAGGGTCCAGATAAACTTGGTTCTGGTTCTACAGGGTCCATATAAACTTGGTTCTGGTTCTACAGGGTCCATATAAACTTGGTTCTGGTTCTACAGGGTCCAGATAAACTTGGTTCTGGTTCTACAGGGTCCATATAAACTTGGTTCTGGTTCTACAGGGTCCAGATAAACTTGGTTCTGGTTCTACAGGGTCCATATAAACTTGGTTCTGGTTCTACAGGGTCCAGATAAACTTGGTTCTGGTTCTACAGGGTCCATATAAACTTGGTTCTGGTTCTACAGGGTCCAGATAAACTTGGTTCTGGTTCTACAGGGTCCATATAAACTTGGTTCTGGTTCTACAGGGTCCAGATAAACTTGGTTCTGGTTCTACAGGGTCCAGATAAACTTGGTTCTGGTTCTACAGGGTCCATATAAACTTGGTTCTGGTTCTACAGGGTCCAGATAAACTTGGTTCTGGTTCTACAGGGTCCAGATAAAGCAGGTTCTGGTTCTACAGGGTCCAGATAAAGCAGGTTCTGGTTCTACAGGGTCCAGATAAACTTGGTTCTGGTTCTACAGGGTCCAGATAAAGCAGGACACGTGAAGTACTCTGTATGGGCTTTCTTTTTTAAATAATTTGCAAAAAGACTTTGCTGACACCAGTGATGTTAATTTAGACAGTAATTAAGAAACGCTGCTGGTTGAACTCAGCTTGGAGCAATCATGTAACTTGACACATTGTGGAGTGAAATAGCTTCAATCAAAAGAGTCAAGTTCCACCATGAATGTATGTAAAACTTGTGGGTTTCAAAGCGGCACAAATCAGAGTTCGATGTCGGAGCATCTCTATTTGTAGGGTACTGTTGTCAGACCCTGACACAGATGCACAGATTGAAAGTAGACAGTGTTATATGGCTGCAATGCACCAGACACTGGAAACTGGTGCAAACAGCAAGAGAATCTGCAAGGCCTGCTGGGAAGTTCCACCCACCAATGGCTAACAGGCTACAATACATAAGTAGGTTCATATGCAAATTTGTCTTTAATCTATTAGTTGCAGTGCAATAAATATGTTGTCTATAGCTCTAATGATATTAAACATGTTATGATTGAAAAGTGTCCTAAACTGCTTGTTTAAAATGGTAAGAGGTAAAACCCGAAAGATTACCATGAATGTATGTGAAATTTGCTGGATTCACGAGACAATTCCACAGAAGTTGTGGTGGAAAATACTCTGGTCTTGAGAAGTTGTAATACATCTAAGAGTCAACTGTCTTCTTACAATGAACATTTTATTATAAACTAATACAAGCACACGCTGGAGCTTGGAGAGAGAACTCTCTCTGCAGATGCTGAAGTAACACCCGATTATAAACCATGCTTAACTCCTAGTTGCTGGGCAGACCACAGAAAACAATCATTCTCTCCTCCGAAGCTAAACTGAGCTCACTAAGCATCAATCACTCACTATATTACTTTATTACCTCTAACCTTGACAACTGGTCAACCAAGCAGCTGACAAAAACCGATGCCCTGCAGGAAACTATTCCTGTCTCAGACTTTGTCTGCACATTCCAGACAAGGATCATATGACTTAAAGAAAGCTTTGTGCATAGATACAAAACACAGCAGGATCACAGCAAATCAATGCATATATGTCTAATACTTAATACAAACCAAACTCATAACAATTTCTCCAACAAAGTACAGACAGAAGGGTGTCAGTATTAATAGGGCTTCCATGTACCGGACACTGGAAACTGGTGCAGACCTCTAAACCCTGTTGAAGCACTTTGCAGCTCATGATGCAAAAACTGACCAATGGCTGAGCTGAATTTCTTTCAGTGTCCAATCCGCATTTGCTTTGAAGGCTTGTCATCCAATCACAATTCAATTTTACAAAATGCAAAATATCTAAAAAAAAAAAAAAAAAAAAAACTACAAAAGGTTGCCATGACAAAAGTCATAGTGTTTAAAATTGTGATTTTAAACACCCTTTTGCAAGAACTACACTCAAACAAGTGTCTCAGTGGTTGGTACAAAACAGTGGAGCACACTTAAAAGGGCTTTTAAAAGTTGTTCAAATCTTTTTCAATTTAAATTTAAATATAAAGAATACATACTAAAACTGTATGAAAAGAATTGTTAAAAGGGGTGCAAAATTCTTACCTGTGTTTTGTTTTTAGTGTTTGCTGTAGATAAGGCCATCCAGTTGGTTTACTTTGAAATAAGGAAGGGGTAATAAGATTAATTCTTCTTCCTTCTCCTATTTTCTTTTACACAAAATATACTACAATTGCTGTAGTTGTTGTAACTCTGGAGTATATTTGCTGTCAGCGTTTTTGGATTCATATAATGGAGAAGAAAATAAATGTTGAAACTGAAAATACATTTCATGTTTTCACAATAAACGTTATGACGGAGAAGGTCCCATTTTTTTAAATTGTAGGGTACCGCTCTACGCTTGCTTACTAGTGAGAAGACGTCTTTTATTACATTCCGAACCTACATAATACTGTCTACACAACACTGTGGGATCAGCGGCTTGTCATCAGAAAAAGATGTTACACTCTTCTGTCCACGGACCACTCGGGCTGGCCTCTACAGGAACCCATGAAGACTTAAGAGTCCACTCTGAAGGAGGGGGGATTCTTAGATGTGAGAAAGTTTATCAGTAGCTTCTATTCTCAAGTTTGAGACTAAATTGCAGTAATTCTCAGCTTTTAAGACTAAAGCCTGCCGTACGGTTCCGACTCCCTGCCTTACGGTACCGACTCCCTGCCTTACGGTACCGACTCCCAGCCATATGGTACCGACTCCCTGCCTTACGGTACCGGCTCCCTGCCTGACAGTACCGACTCCCTGCCTTAAGGAACCAACTCCCTGCCGTAGGGTACCGACTCCCTGCCTTAAGGTACCGGCTCCCTGCCTGACGGTACCGACTCCCTGCCGTAGGGTACCAACTCCCTGCCGTAGGGTACCGACTTCCTGCCTTAAGGTACCGACTCCCTGCCTTACGTTTCCGACTCCCTACCTTACGTTACCGACTCCCTGCCTTACGTTACCGACTCCCTGCCGTACGTTACCAACTCCCTGCCGTACGTTACCAACTCCCTACCTGACGGTACCGACTCCCTGCCTTACAGTACCGACTCCCTGCCTTAAGGAACCAACTCCCTGCCGTAGGGTACCGACTCCCTGCTGTACGGTACCGACTCCCTGCCTTAAGGTACCGGCTCCCTGCCTGACGGTACCGACTCCCTGCCGTAGGGTACCAACTCCCTGCCTTACGGTACTGACTCCCTGCCTTAAGGTACCGACTCCCTGCCTTATGTTACCGACTCCCTGCCGTATGTTACCAACTCCCTGCCATAGGGTACCGACTCCCTGCTGTACGGTACCGACTCCCTGCCTTAAGGTACCGGCTCCCTGCCTGACGGTACCGACTCCCTGCCGTAGGGTACCAACTCCCTGCCTTACGGTACTGACTCCCTGCCTTAAGTTACCGACTCCCTGCCTTATGTTACCGACTCCCTGCCGTATGTTACCGACTCCCTGCCGTATGTTACCGACTCCCTGCCTTACGTTACCGACTCCCTGCCGTACGTTACCGCCTCCCTGCCTGACGGTACCGACTCCCTGCCTTACGATACCGGCTCCCTGCCTTAAGGTACCGGCTCCTCTGCCTTATGGTACCGACTCCCTACCGTACAGTACCGACTCCCTGCCTCATGGTACGGACTCCCTGCCGTAGGGTACCGACTCCCTGCTGTAAGGTACCGGTTCCCTCCCTTATGGTACCGACTCCCTGCTGTACGGTACCGACTCCCTGCCGTATGTTGCCGACTTCCTGCCTTACGGTACCGACTCGCTGCCTTACGGTACCGACTCCCTGCCGTAGGGTACCGACTCTGCCGTACTGTACCGACTCCCTAACGTACGGTACCAACTCCCTGCCGTACTGTACCGACTCCCTGCCGTACTGTACCGACTCCCTAACGTACGTTACCGACTCCCTGCCTTACGTTACCGACTCCCTGCCTTACGTTACCGACTCCCTGCCGTACGTTACCAACTCCCTGCCTTACGGTACCGACTCCCAGCCTTACGGTACCAACTCCCTGCCTTAACATACCGACTCCCTGCCTCACGGTACCGACTCCCTGCCTCACGGTACCGACTCCCTGCCTCACGGTGCCAACTCCCTGCCTCACGGTACCGGCTCCCTGCCTTACGGTACCGACTCCCTGCTGTACGGTACAGACTCCCTGCCTTAACATACCGGCTCCCTGCCTCACGGTACAGACTCCCAGCCTTAAGGTACCGGCTCCATGCCTTACGGTACCGACTCCCTGCCGTAGGGTACCGACTCCCTGCCTTAAGGTACCGGCTCCATGCCTTACGGTACCGACTCCCTGCCGTAGGGTACCGATTCCATGCCTTACGGTACCGACTCCCAGCCGTACGGTACCGACTCCCAGCCGTACGGTACCGACTGCCAGCCGTATGGTACCGACTCCCAGCTATATGGTACCGATTCCCTGCCTTACGGTACCGACTCCCAGCCGTATGGTACCGATTCCCTGCCGTACGGTACCGACTCCCAGCCGTACGGTACTGACTCCCAGCCGTACGGTACCGACTCCCAGCCATACGGTACCGATTCCCAGCCGTAAGGTACCGGCTCCCTGCCTTATGTTACCGACTCCCTGCAGTGCGTTACCAACTCCCTGCCTTACAGTACTGACTCCCTACTGTACGGTACCGACTCCCTGCCTTACAGTCCCGACTCCCTACCATACGGTACCGACTCTCTGCCTTACGGTACCGACTCCCTACCGTACGGTACCGACTCCATGCCTTACGGTACCGACTCCATGCCTTACGGTACCGACTCCCTGCCTTACGGTACCGACTCCCTGCCTTAAGGTACCGACTCCCTGCCCTAGGGTACCGACTTCCTGCTGTACGGTACCGACTCCCTGCCTTACGGTACCGACTCACTGCCTTACGGTACCGACTCCCTGCTGTAAGGTACCGGCTCCCTGCCTTACGGTACCGACTCCCTACCGTACGGTACAGACTCCCTGCCTTACGGTACCAACTCCCTGCCGTAGGGTACCGACTCTCTGCTGTACAGTACCGACTCCCTGCTTTAAGGTACCGGATCCCAGGTTTACGGTACCGACTCTCTGCCTTAAGGTAATTACTCCCTGCCTTAAGGTACCGACTCCCTGCCGTACTGTACCGACTCCCTAACGTACGGTACCGACTCCGCCTTACATTACCGACTCCCAGCCGTACGGTACCGACTCCCTGCCGTACTGTACCGACTCCCTACCGTACGGTACCGACTGCGCCTTACGTCACCGACTCCCTGCCGTATGTTACCAACTCCCTACTGTACGGTACCGACTCCCTGCCTTACGGTACCAACTCCCCGCCTGAAAGGAACCAACTCCCTGCCGTAGGGTACCGACTCCCTGCCTGACAGTACCGACTCCCTGCCTTAAGTAACCAACTCCCTGCCGTAGGGTACCAACTCCCTGCCTTACGGTACCGACTCCCTGCCGTATGTTGCCGACTCCCTGCCTTACGGTACCGACTCCCTGCCTTACGGTACCGACTCCCTGCCTTACGGTACCGACTCCCAGCCGTACTGTACCGACTCCCTAACGTACGGTACCAACTCCCTGCCGTACTGTACCGACTCCCTAACGTACGGTACCGACTCCCAGCCATATGGGACAGACTCCCAGCCGTATGGTACCGACTCCCAGCCGTACGTTACCGACTCCTAGCCGTACGGTACCGACTCCCAGCCGTACTGTACCGACTCCCTAACGTACTGTACCGACTCCCAGCCGTATGGTACCGACTCCCAGCCGTATGGTACCGATTCCCTGTCTTACGGTACCGACTCCCAGCCGTACGGTACCGACTCCCAGCCGTACGGTACCGACTCCCAACCGTACGGTACCGACTCCCAGCCGTACGGTACCGATTCCCTGTCTTACGGTACCGACTCCCTGCCGTATGGTACCGACTCCCTAACGTACGGTACCAACTCCCTGCCGTACTGTACCGACTCCCTAACGTACGGTACCGACTCCCAGCCATATGGGACAGACTCCCAGCCGTATGGTACCGACTCCCAGCCGTACGTTACCGACTCCTAGCCGTATGGTACCGACTCCCTGCCTTACGGTACCGACACCCTGCCTTACGGTCCCGACTCCCTGCCTTACGGTACCGACTCCCTGCCGTATGTTGCTGACTCCCTGCCTTACGGTACCGACTCCCTGCCTTACGGTACCGACTCCCTGCCTTACGGTACCGACTCCCAGCCGTACTGTACCGACTCCCTAACGTACGGTACCGACTCCCTGCCGTACTGTACCGACTCCCTAACGTACGGTACCGACTCCCTAACGTACGGTACCGACTCCCAGCCATATGGTACCGACTCCCAGCTATATGGTACCGATTCCCTGCCTTACGGTACCGACTCCCAGCCGTATGGTACCGATTCCCTGCCGTACGGTACCGACTCCCAGCCGTACGGTACTGACTCCCAGCCGTACGGTACCGACTCCCAGCCATACGGTACCGACTCCCAGCCGTACGGTACCGATTCCCAGCCGTAAGGTACCGGCTCCCTGCCTTATGTTACCGACTCCCTGCCGTGCGTTACCAACTCCCTGCCTTACAGTACCGACTCCCTACTGTACGGTACCGACTCCCTGCCTTACAGTCCCGACTCCCTACCATACGGTACCGACTCTCTGCCTTACGGTACCGACTCCCTACCGTACGGTACCGACTCCATGCCTTACGGTACCGACTCCATGCCTTACGGTACCGACTCCCTGCCTTACGGTACCGACTCCCTGCCTTAAGGTACCGACTCCCTGCCCTAGGGTACCGACTTCCTGCTGTACGGTACCGACTCCCTGCCTTACGGTACCGACTCACTGCCTTACGGTACCGACTCCCTGCTGTAAGGTACCGGCTCCCTGCCTTACGGTACCGACTCCCTACCGTACGGTACAGACTCCCTGCCTTACGGTACCAACTCCCTGCCGTAGGGTACCGACTCTCTGCTGTACAGTACCGACTCCCTGCTTTAAGGTACCGGATCCCAGGTTTACGGTACCGACTCTCTGCCTTAAGGTAATTACTCCCTGCCTTAAGGTACCGACTCCCTGCCGTACTGTACCGACTCCCTACCGTACGGTACCGACTCCGCCTTACATTACCGACTCCCAGCCGTACGGTACCGACTCCCTGCCGTACTGTACCGACTCCCTACCGTACGGTACCGACTGCGCCTTACGTCACCGACTCCCTGCCGTATGTTACCAACTCCCTACTGTACGGTACCGACTCCCTGCCTTACGGTACCAACTCCCCGCCTGAAAGGAACCAACTCCCTGCCGTAGGGTACCGACTCCCTGCCTGACAGTACCGACTCCCTTCCTTAAGTAACCAACTCCCTGCCGTAGGGTACCAACTCCCTGCCTTACGGTACCGACTCCCTGCCGTATGTTGCCGACTCCCTGCCTTACGGTACCGACTCCCTGCCTTACGGTACCGACTCCCTGCCTTACGGTACCGACTCCCAGCCGTACTGTACCGACTCCCTAACGTACGGTACCAACTCCCTGCCGTACTGTACCGACTCCCTAACGTACGGTACCGACTCCCAGCCATATGGGACAGACTCCCAGCCGTATGATACCGACTCCCAGCCGTACGTTACCGACTCCTAGCCGTACGGTACCGACTCCCAGCCGTACTGTACCGACTCCCTAACGTACTGTACCGACTCCCAGCCGTATGGTACCGACTCCCAGCCGTATGGTACCGATTCCCTGTCTTACGGTACCGACTCCCAGCCGTACGGTACCGACTCCCAGCCGTACGGTACCGACTCCCAGCCGTACGGTACCGACTCCCAGCTGTACGGTACCGACTCCCAACCGTACGGTACCGACTCCCAGCCGTACGGTACCGATTCCCTGTCTTACGGTACCGACTCCCTGCCGTATGGTACCGACTCCCTGCCGTATGGTACCGACTCCCTGCCTTACGGTACCGACACCCTGCCTTACGGTCCCGACTCCCTGCCTTACGGTACCGACTCCCTGCCGTATGTTGCTGACTCCCTGCCTTACGGTACCGACTCCCTGCCTTACGGTACCGACTCCCTGCCTTACGGTACCGACTCCCAGCCGTACTGTACCGACTCCCTAACGTACGGTACCGACTCCCTGCCGTACTGTACCGACTCCCTAACGTACGGTACCGACTCCCAGCCATATGGTACAGACTCCCAGCCGTATGGTACCGACTCCCAGCCGTACGTTACCGACTCCCAGCCGTACGGTACCGACTCCCAGCCGTATGGTACCGATTCCCAGCCGTATGGTACCGATTCCCTGCCTTACGGTACCGACTCCCTGCCGTACTGTACCGACTCCCTAACGTACTGTACCGACTCCCAGCCGTATGGTACCGACTCCCAGCCGTACGGTACCGACTACCAGCCGTACGGTACCGATTCCCTGCCTTACGGTACCGATTCCCAGCCGTATGATACCGACTCCCTGCCGTACGGTACCGACTCCCTGCCGTACGGTACCGACTCCCTGCCTTAAAGTACCAACTCCCTGCCGGAGGGTACCGACTCGCTGCCTTAAGGTACCAGCTCCCTGCCTTACAGTACAGACTCCCTACCGTACGGTACCGATTCCCTGCCTTACGGTACCGACTCCCAGCCGTATAGTACCGACTCCCTGCCGTATTGTACCGACTCCCTGCCGTATGGTACCGACTCCCTGCCTTACGGTACCGACACCCTGCCTTACGGTCCCGACTCCCTGCCTTACGGTACCGACTCCCTGCCTTACGGTACCGACTCCCAGCCGTATGGTACCGACTCCCGGCCGTATGGTACCGACTCCCAGTCGTATGGTACCAATTCCCAGCCGTACGGTACCGACTCCCAGCCATACGGTACCAACTCCCAGCCGTACGGTACCAACTTCCAGCCGCACGGTACCGATTCCCTGCCTTATGGTACCGATTCCCAGCCGTATGGTAACGACTCCCAGCCGTACGGTAACGACTCCCAGCCGTATGGTACCGACTCCCTGCCTTATAGTACGAACTCCCTGCCGTAGGGTACCGACTCCCTGCCTTAAGGTACCAGCTCCCTGCCTTACAGTACCGACTCCCTACCGTACGGTACCGACTCCCTGCCTTACGGTACCGACTCCCTGCCTTAAGGTACCAACTGCCTGCCTTTGGGTACCAACTCCCTGCCTTAAGGTATTGACTCCCTGCCTTACGGTACATCTCCCTGCCTTACATTTCCGACTCCCAGCCTTACATTTCCGACTCCCTGCCTCACGATACCGACTCCCTGCCTCACGGTACCGACTCCCTGCTGTACGGTACAGACTCCCTGCCTTAACATACCGGCTCCCTGCCTTAACATACCGGCTCCCTGCTGCACGGTACCGACTCCCTGACTTACGGTACCGACTCCCTGCTGTACGGTACAGACTCCCAGCCTTAAGGTACCAGCTCCATGCCTTACGGTACCGACTTCCTGCCGTAGGGTACCTACTCCCTGCCTTACGGTACCGACTCCCTGCCGTACGGTACCGACTCCCTGCCGTATGGTACCGACTCCTTGCCGTACGGTACCAACTCCCTGCCTTACGGTGCTGACTCCCTGCCTTAAAGCACCAACTCTCAGCCGTAGGGTACCGACTCCCTTCCTTAAGGTACCAGCTCCCTGCCTTACAGTACCGACTCCCTACCGTAGGGTACCGACTCCCTGCCTGACAGTACCGACTCCCTGTCTTAAGGAACCAACTCCCTGCCGTAGGGTACCAACTCCCTGCCTTACGGTACCGACTCCCTGCCGTATGTTGCCGACTCCCGGCCTTACGGTACCGACTCCCTGCCTTACGGTACCGACTCCCAGCCGTACTGTACCGACTCCCTAACGTACGGTACCGACTCCCTGCCGTACTGTACCGACTCCCTAACGTACGGTACCGACTCCCAGCCATATGGTACCGACTCCCAGCCGTATGGTACCGATTCCCTGCCTTACGGTACCGATTCCCAGCCGTACGGTACCGACTCCCAGCCGTACGGTACCGACTCCCAGCCGTACGGTACCGATTCCCTGCCTTACAGTACCGACTCCCAACCGTATGGTACCGATTCCCTGCCTTACGGTACCGACTCCCAGCCGTATGGTACCGATTCCCTGCCTTACGGTACCGACTCCCAGCCGTAGGGTACCGACTCCCTGCCGTATGGTACCGACTCCCAGCCGTATGGTACCGACTCCCTGCCGTATGGTACCGACTCCCTGCCTTACGGTACCGACTCCCTGCCTTACGGTACCGACTCCCTGCCGTGCGTTACCAACTCACTGCTTTACAGTACCGACTCCCTACCGTACGGTACCGACACCCTGCCTTAAGGTACCAACTCCCTGCCGTAGGGTACCGACTCCCTGCCTTAAGGTACCGACTCCCTGCCTTAAGGTACCGACTTCCTGCCTTAAGGTACCAACTCCGTGCCTTACGTTACCAACTCCCTACCGTACGGTACCGACTCCCTTCCGTATGGTACAGACTCCCTGCCGTATGGTATCGACTCCCTGCCTTACGGTACTGACTCCCTGCCTTAAGGTACCGACTCCCTGCCTTATGTTACCGACTCCCTGCCGTATGTTACCGACTCCCTGCCGCACGTTACCGACTCCCTGCCGTACGTTTCCACCTCCCTGCCTGACGGTACCGACTCCCTGCCTTACGATACCGGCTCCCTGTCTTAAGGTACCGACTCCCTGCTGTAAGGTACCGGTTCCCTACCGTACAGTACCGACTCCCAGCCGTATGGTACAGACTCCCAGCCTTAAGGTACTGGCTCCATGACTTACGGTACCGACTCCCTGCCGTAGGGTACCTACTCCCTGCCTTACGGTACCGACTCCCTGCTGTATGGTACAGACTCCTTGCCGTACGGTACCGACTCCCAGCCTTAAGGTACTGGCTCCATGCCTTACGGTACCGACTCCCTGCCGTAGGGTACCTACTCCCTGCCTTACGGTACCGACTCCCTGCCGTATGGTACAGACTCCTTGCCGTATGGTACCAACTCCCTGCCTTACGGTACTGACTCCCTGCCTTAAAGTACCAACTCCCTGCCGTAGGGTACCGACTCCCTGCCTTAAGGTACCAGCTCCCTGCCTTACAGTACCGACTCCCTAACCTACGGTACCGACTCCCTGCCTTACGGTACCGAATCCCTGCCTTAAGGTACCAACTCCCTGCCGTAGGGTACCAACTCCCTGCCTTAAGGTATCGACTCCCTGCCTTACGGTACATCTCCCTTACCTTAAGGTACCGACTCCCTGCCTTACATTTCCGACTCCCTGCCTTACATTTCCGACTCCCTGCCTTACGTTACCGACTCCCTGCCGTACGTTACCAACTCCCTACGTGACGGTACCGACTCCCTGCCTTACGGTACCAACTCCTTGCCTTAAGGTACCGACTCCCTGCCGTAGGGTACCGACTCCCTGCCTTAAGGTATCGACTCCCTGCCTTACGGTACTGACTCCCTGCCTTAAGGTACCGACTCCCTGTCTTACGTTACCGACTCCCTGCCTTACGTCACCGATTCCCTGCCTTATGTTACCGACTCCCTGCCTGATGTTACCGACTCCCTGCCGCACGTTACTGACTAACTGCTGTACGTTACCGACTCCCTACCGTACAGTACCGACTCCCAGCCGTATGGTACAGACTCCCTGCCTTACGGTACCGACTCCCAGCCGTACGGTACGAACTCCCAGCCGTACGGTACCGACTCCCAGCCGTACGGTACCGACTCCCTGCCGTAGGGTACCGACCTCCTCCTGTACGGTACCGAGTCCCTGCTGTAAGGTACTGGCTCCCTGCCTTACGGTCCCGACTCCCTGCCTTACGTTACCGACTCCCTGCCGTGCGTTACCAACTCCCTGCTTTACAGTACCGACTCCCTACCGTACGGTACCGACACCCTGCCCTAAGGTACCAACTCCCTGCCGTAGGGTACCGACTCCCTGCCTTAAGGTATAGAGGTCTGTGATGAAGTCATAAATTCACATTTAGTCTTCAGGTCTTTGAATTTAAAAAGTCAGAAAAGGCAGCACCCCCTCACAGTGAAGTGTTCCTAAGAGATCTTCTCTGGTCTGCAGCTCCTCCAGAGTTTGTCCAATGGCCTCAGTCTGTCTCCAGACCAGCAGGGGGCAGTGCCGTCTTCAGCTGCACGGCCACTGGCGTCCCGGAGCCACACCTTATCTGGCTGAAGAACGGCAAAGTCCTCAATCCCAGCAGCAACGTCAAGCTCGCCAACGGAAACACGTAAGACAGCCACACAGAGAACAGGCTAAGGGCCGTTTCCTACAGGACTAGGACTGGGCTGAGGGTCCAGTTCTAGGAGGAACAGGTTGAAATTCCGGTACTTGCAGAACCTAACAACCAACCCCCAAACTGTCCCTTCCAGGACCCTGGCCATTACCCGTATCACGCCTGAGGATGAAGCCATCTATCAGTGCATTGCAGAAAACAGTGCTGGCACCAACCAGGCCAGCGCCTGGCTTGCCATCAGCCAGGGGTCCGAACTGCCCAGAGCCCCAGCGGGGCTCCGGGCCACAGCCTTGAGTTCTGGCAGCATGCAGGTGACCTGGGAACAGCCGGAGGAGCAGAACAGCAAGCAGATTATTGGATATGTCCTGCACACCAGACGGCTGGGAGGTGAGGAGAACTGAGGAAGGTCCAACTAACGCTGAGACACTGGTTCTGATCCAGTTCTCGTCCCGTTTCTGTTAATAATATAACCAGATTACGGTCTGATGCAACTTACCGGTGTCCCACCTGTGTACTACCTGTGTCCGATCTGTCTCTCACCTGTTTCCCACCTGTGTACTACCTGTGTCCGATCTGTCTCTCACCTGTGTCCCATCTGTCTCCTACCTGTGTCCCATCTGTCTCGCACCTGTGTCCCACCTGTGTCCCATCTGTCTCTCACCTGTGTCCCATCTGTGTCCCACATGTGTCCCATCTGTGTCCCACCTGTGTACTACCTGTGTCCCACCTGTGTCCTACCTGTGTCCCACCTGTGTACTACCTGTGTCCCACATGTGTCCCATCTGTGTCCCACCTGTGTCCTACCTGTGTCCCATCTGTCTCTCACCTGTGTCCCACCTGTGTACTACCTGTGTCCCACCAGTCTCTCACCTGTGTCCCATCTGTGTCCCACGTGTACCACATGTGTCCCACCTGTGTCCTACCTGTGTCCCATCTGTCTCTCACCTGTGTCCCACCTGTGTACTACCTGTGTCCGATCTGTCTCTCACCTGTGTCCCACCTGTGTATTACCTGTGTCCCACCTGTGTCCTACCTGTGTCCCATCTGTCTCCTACCTGTGTCCCATCTGTCTCTCACCTGTGTCCCAACTGTGTCCCACATGTGTCCTACCTGTGTCCCACCTGTGTACTACCTGTGTCCCATCTGTCTCTCACCTGTGTCCCACCTGTGTATTGCCTGTGTCCTACCTGTGTCCTACCTGTGTCCCATCTGTCTCTCACCTGTGTCCCACATGTGTCCCATCTGTGTCCCACCTGTGTCCCATCTGTCTCTCACCTGTGTCCCACATGTGTCCCACATGTGTCCCATCTGTGTCCCACCTGTGTCCTACCTGTGTCCTACCTGTGTCCCACATGTGTCCCATCTGTGTCCCACCTGTGTCCCACCTGTGTCCCATCTGTCTCTCACCTGTGTCCCACCTGTGTACTACCTGTGTCCCACCTGTGTCCCACCAGTCTCTCACCTGTGTCCTACCTGTGTACTACATGTGTCCCACCTGCGTCCTACCTGTGTCCCATCTGTCTCTCACCTGTGTCCCACCTGTGTACTACCTGTGTCCGATCTGTCTCTCACCTGTGTCCCACCTGTGTATTACCTGTGTCCCACCTGTGTCCTGCCTGTGTCCCATCTGTCTCCTACCTGTGTCCCATCTGTCTCTCACCTGTGTCCCACCTGTGTCCCATCTGTGTCCCATCTGTGTCCCACATGTGTCCTACCTGTGTCCCACCTGTGTACTACCTGTGTCCCATCTGTGTCCTACCTGTGTCCCAATCTGTCTCTCACCTGTGTCCCACCTGTGTCCCATCTGTCTCTCACCTGTGTCCCACCTGTGTCCAACCCTGATCTCACCTGTGTCTCACCTGTGTCCCATCTGTCTCTCATCAGTGTCCCACGTGTGTACTACCTGTGTCCCACCTGTGTCCTACCTGTGTCCCACCTGTGTACTACCTGTGTCCTACCTGTGTCCCATCTGTCTCTCATCAGTGTCCCACGTGTGTACTACCTGTGTCCTACCTGTGTCCCATCTGTCTCTCATCAGTGTCCCACGTGTGTACTACCTGTGTCCCACCTGTGTACTACCTGTGTCCCACCTGTGTCCCATCTGTGTCCTACCTGTGTCCCATCTATCTCTCACCTGTGTCCCACCTGTGTCCTGTCTGTGTCCCACCTGTGTCCCGTCTGTCTCTCACCTGTGTCCCACATGTGTCCAACCCTGATCTCACCTGTGTCCAACCTGTGTCCTACTTGTGTCTCACCTGTGTCCCACCTGTGTCCTCTCTGTGTCCCACCTGTGTCTCACCTCTGTCTCACTTGTGTCTCACCTTTGTCCTACCTGTGTCTCACCTTTGTCCTACCTGTGTCCCACCTGTGTCCCATCAGTGTCTCATCTGTGTCCCACCTGTGTCTTACCTGTGTCTCACTTGTGTCTCACCTTTGTCCTACCTGTGTCCCACCTGTGTCCCATCAGTGTCTCATCTGTGTCTAACCTGTGTCTTACCTGTGTCTCACTTGTGTCTCACCTTTGTCCTACCTGTGTCCCACCTGTGTCCTACCTGTGTCCTACCTGTGTCTCACTTGTGTCTCACCTTTGTCCTACCTGTGTCCCACCTGTGTCTCACTTGTGTCTCACCTTTGTCCTACTTGTGTCCTACCTGTGTCTCACCTTTGTCCTACCTGTGTCCCACCTGTGTCCCATCTGTGTCCCATCTGTGTCTCCCCTTTGTCATACCTGTGTCCCACCTGTGTCCCATCTGTGTCCCATCTGTGTCTCACCTGTGTCCTACCTGTGTCTCACTTGTGTCTCACCTTTGTCCTACCTGTGTCCCACCTGTTTCCTACCTGTGTCCCATCTGTGTCCTACCTGTGTCCCATCTGTGTCTCACCTGTGTCTTACCCTGATCTCACCAGTGTCCCATCTGTGTCTCCCCTTTGTCCTACCTATGTCCCATCTGTGTCCCATCAGTGTCTCATCTGTGTCCCACCTGTGTCCCATCTGTGGCTCCCCTTTGTCCTACCTGTGTCTCACCTGTGTCCCATCTGTGTCTCCCCTTTGTCCTACCTGTGTCCTACCTGTGTCCTACCTGTGTCCCATCTGTGTCTCACCTGTGTCCCACCTGTGTCCTACCTGTGTCCCACCTGTGTCCCATCAGTGTCTCATCTGTGTCCCATCTGTGTCCCACCTGTGTCCTACCTGTGTCCCACCTGTGTCCCATCAGTGTCTCATCTGTGTCCCACCTGTGTCCCACCTGTGTCTCACCTGTGTCCCATCTGTGTCTCCCCTTTGTCCTACCTGTGTCTCACCTGTGTCCCATCTGTGTCCCACTTGTGTCCCATCTGTGTCTCACCTGTGTCCCACCTGTGTCCCATCTGTGTCCCACCTGTGTCCCACCTGTGTCTCACCTGTGTCCCATCTGTGTCCCACCTGTGTCTCACCTGTGTCCCATCTGTGTCTCCCCTTTGTCCTACCTGTGTCCCACCTGTGTCCTACCTGTGTCCCACCTGTGTCTCACCTGTGTCCCACCTGTCTCACCTGTGTCCCATCTGTGTCCCACCTGTGTCCTACCTGTGTCCCACCTGTGTCCCATCAGTGTCTCAACTGTGTCCCACCTGTGTCCTAGCTGTGTCTCACCTGTGTCCCACCTGTGTCTCACCTGTGTCCCAACTGTGTCCTACCTGTGTCCCATCTGTGTCTCACCTGTGTCCCCCCTGTGTCTCACCTGTGTCCCATCTGTGTCCCACCTGTGTCCTACCTGTGTTCAACCTGTGTCCCATCAGTGTCTCACCTGTGTCCCATCTGTGTCTCACCTGTGTCCCATCTGTGTCTCACCTTTGTCCTACCCTGATCTCACCTGTGTCCTACCTGTGTCTCACCTGTGTCCCACCTGTGTCCGACCTGTGTCCCACCTGTGTCCGACCTGTGTCCCATCTGTGTCTCACCTGCGTCTTACCCTGATCTCACCTGTGTCCCATCTGTGTCCCATCTGTGTCTCCCCTTTGTCCTACCTTTGTCCTACCTGTGTCCCACCTGTGTCTAACCTGTGTCCCACCTGTGTCCTACCTGTGTCCTACCTGTGTCCCATCTGTGTCTCCCCTTTGTCCTACCTTTGTCCCACCTGTGTCCCACCTGTGTCTAACCTGTGTCCCACCTGTGTCCTACCTGTGTCCCATCTGTGTCCCATCTTTGTCTCCCCTTTGTCCTACCTGTGTCCCATCTGTGTCTCACCTGTGTCCTACCTGTGTCCCACCTGTGTCTCACCTCTGTCTCACTTGTGTCTCACCTTTGTCCTACCTGTGTCCCACCTGTGTCCCATCAGTGTCTCATCTGTGTCCCACCTGTGTCTAACCTGTGTCTTACCTGTGTCTCACTTGTGTCTCACCTTTGTCCTACCTGTGTCCCACCTGTGTCCTACCTGTGTCCTACCTGTGTCTCACTTGTGTCTCACCTTTGTCCTACCTGTGTCCCACCTGTGTCTCACTTGTGTCTCACCTTTGTCCTACTTGTGTCCTACCTGTGTCTCACCTTTGTCCTACCTGTGTCCCACCTGTGTCCTACCTGTGTCCCACCTGTGTCCCATCTGTGTCCCATCTGTGTCTCCCCTTTGTCGTACCTGTGTCCCACCTGTGTCCCATCTGTGTCCCATCTGTGTCTCACCTGTGTCCTACCTGTGTCTCACTTGTGTCTCACCTTTGTCCTACCTGTGTCCCATCTGTGTCCTACCTGTGTCCCATCTGTGTCTCACCTGTGTCTTACCCTGATCTCACCTGTGTCCCATCTGTGTCTCCCCTTTGTCCTACCTGTGTCTCACCTGTGTCCCATCTGTGTCTCCCCTTTGTCCTACCTGTGTCTCACCTGTGTCCCATCTGTGTCTCCCCTTTGTCCTACCTGTGTCCCACCTGTGTCCTACCTGTGTCCCATCTGTGTCTCACCTGTGTCCCACCTGTGTCCCATCAGTGTCTCATCTGTGTCCCATCTGTGTCCCACCTGTGTCCTACCTGTGTCCCACCTGTGTCCCATCAGTGTCTCATCTGTGTCCCACCTGTGTCCCACCTGTGTCTCACCTGTGTCCCATCTGTGTCTCCCCTTTGTCCTACCTGTGTCTCACCTGTGTCCCATCCGTGTCTCCCCGTTGTCCTACCTGTGTCTCACCTGTGTCCCATCTGTGTCTCCCCTTTTTCCTACCTGTGTCCCACCTGTGTCTCACCTGTGTCCCATCTGTGTCTCCCCTTTTTCCTACCTGTGTCCCACCTGTGTCCCATCTGTGTCTCACCTGTGTCCCACCTGTGTCTCACCTGTGTCCCACCTGTGTCTCACCTGTGTCCCATCTGTGTCCCATCTGTGTCTCCCCGTTGTCCTACCTGTGTCCCACCTGTGTCCTACCTGTGTCCCATCTGTGTCTCACCTGTGTCCCACCTGTGTCTCACCTGTGTCCCACCTGTGTCTCACCTGTGTCCCATCTGTGTCCCATCTGTGTCTCCCCGTTGTCCTACCTGTGTCCCACCTGTGTCTCACCTATGTCCCACCTGTCTCACCTGTGTCCCATCTGTGTCCCACCTGTGTCCTACCTGTGTCCCACCTGTGTCCCATCAGTGTCTCATCTGTGTCCCACCTGTGTCCTAGCTGTGTCTCACCTGTGTCCCACCTGTGTCTCACCTGTGTCCCAACTGTGTCCTACCTGTGTCCCATCTGTGTCCTACCTGTGTCCCACCTGTGTCTCACCTGTGTCTCACCTGTGTCCCACCTGTGTCCTACCTGTGTCCCACCTGTGTCTCACCTGTGTCCTACCTGTGTCCAACCTGTGTCCCATCAGTGTCTCATCTGTGTCCCATCTGTGTCCTACCTGTGTCCCACTTTTGTCACACCTGTGTCCCACCTGTGTCCCACTAGTGTCCCACCTGTGTCCTACCTGTGTCCCATCTGTGTCCCACCTCTGTCCCACCTGTGTCCTACCTGCGGCTTACCTGTGTCCTATCTGTGTCCCATCTGTGTCCAACCTGTGTCCCACCTGTGTCCCACCTCTGTCTCACATGTGTCCTACCTGTGTCACATCTGTCTCTCACCTTTGTCCCACCTTTGTCCTCCCTGTGTCTTACCCTGATTTCACCTGTGTCCCACCTGTGTCCCACTTTTGTCCCACCTGTGTCCTACCTGTGTCTCACTTTTGTCTCACTTTTGTCTCACCTGTGTCCTCCCTGTGTCTCACCTGTGTCCTGCCTGTGTCCCACCTGTGTCCCACCTGTGTCTCACCTGTGTACTTCCTGTGTCCCACCTGTGTCCTACCTGTGTCCCACCTGTGTCCCACCTGTGTCTCACTTTTGTCTCACTTTTGTCTCACCTGTGTCCTCCCTGTGTCTCACCTGTGTCTCACCTGTGTCCCACCTGTGTCCCACCTGTGTCTCACCTGTGTACTTCCTGTGTCCCACCTGTGTCCCACCTGTGTCCTACCTGTGTCCCACCTGTGTCCCACCTGTGTCCCACCTGTGTCTCACTTTTGTCTCACTTTTGTCTCACCTGTGTCCTCCCTGTGTCTCACCTGTGTCCTGCCTGTGTCCCACCTGTGTCCCACCTGTGTCTCACCTGTGTACTTCCTGTGTCCCACCTGTGTCCTACCTGTGTCCCACCTGTGTCCCACCTGTGTCTCACTTTTGTCTCACCTGTGTCCTCCCTGTGTCTCACCTGTGTCCTGCCTGTGTCCCACCTGTGTCCCACCTGTGTCTCACCTGTGTACTTCCTGTGTCCCACCTGTGTCCCACCTGTGTCCTACCTGTGTCCCACCTGTGTCCCACCTGTGTCCTACCTGTGTCTCACTTTTGTCTCACTTTTGTCTCACCTGTGTCCTGCCTGTGTCTCACCTGTGTCCTGCCTGTGTCCCACCTGTGTCCCACCTGTGTCCTACCTGTGTCCCACCTGTGTCCCACCTGTGTACTTCCTGTGTCCCACCTGTGTCTCACCTGTGTACTTCCTGTGTCCCACCTGTGTCTCACCTGTGTCCTACCTGTGTCCAACCTGTGTCCCATCAGTGTCTCATCTGTGTCCCATCTGTGTCCTACCTGTGTCCCACTTTTGTCACACCTGTGTCCCACCTGTGTCCCACTAGTGTCCCACCTGTGTCCTACCTGTGTCCCATCTGTGTCCCACCTCTGTCCCACCTGTGTCCTACCTGCGGCTTACCTGTGTCCTATCTGTGTCCCATCTGTGTCCAACCTGTGTCCCACCTGTGTCCCACCTCTGTCTCACATGTGTCCTACCTGTGTCACATCTGTCTCTCACCTTTGTCCCACCTTTGTCCTCCCTGTGTCTTACCCTGATTTCACCTGTGTCCCACCTGTGTCCCACTTTTGTCCCACCTGTGTCCTACCTGTGTCTCACTTTTGTCTCACTTTTGTCTCACCTGTGTCCTCCCTGTGTCTCACCTGTGTCCTGCCTGTGTCCCACCTGTGTCCCACCTGTGTCTCACCTGTGTACTTCCTGTGTCCCACCTGTGTCCTACCTGTGTCCCACCTGTGTCCCACCTGTGTCTCACTTTTGTCTCACTTTTGTCTCACCTGTGTCCTCCCTGTGTCTCACCTGTGTCTCACCTGTGTCCCACCTGTGTCCCACCTGTGTCTCACCTGTGTACTTCCTGTGTCCCACCTGTGTCCCACCTGTGTCCTACCTGTGTCCCACCTGTGTCCCACCTGTGTCCCACCTGTGTCTCACTTTTGTCTCACTTTTGTCTCACCTGTGTCCTCCCTGTGTCTCACCTGTGTCCTGCCTGTGTCCCACCTGTGTCCCACCTGTGTCTCACCTGTGTACTTCCTGTGTCCCACCTGTGTCCTACCTGTGTCCCACCTGTGTCCCACCTGTGTCTCACTTTTGTCTCACCTGTGTCCTCCCTGTGTCTCACCTGTGTCCTGCCTGTGTCCCACCTGTGTCCCACCTGTGTCTCACCTGTGTACTTCCTGTGTCCCACCTGTGTCCCACCTGTGTCCTACCTGTGTCCCACCTGTGTCCCACCTGTGTCCTACCTGTGTCTCACTTTTGTCTCACTTTTGTCTCACCTGTGTCCTGCCTGTGTCTCACCTGTGTCCTGCCTGTGTCCCACCTGTGTCCCACCTGTGTCCTACCTGTGTCCCACCTGTGTCCCACCTGTGTACTTCCTGTGTCCCACCTGTGTCTCACCTGTGTACTTCCTGTGTCCCACCTGTGTCTCACCTGTGTACTTCCTGTGTCCCACCTGTGTCCCCAGAACCAGACCGTGCTGAACTGCAGGAGGCCGTCAGTAAAACCACCTTCAGTCACGTCCTCACCAACCTTGACGCCGCCACCACCTACTCCGTCTACCTGAAGGCGTACTCCGCTCAGGGAGGCAGCCAGCGGTCCAGCAGCATCACCGCCACCACGCTGGGGGGCGGTACGTCACCTAAACACCTCACAGTCAGCTTCTGTCTTTCTGTCCTCACGGCCTGGAGTCTGTCCCAGCAGTTAGGAGACTAAAGGCAGGTAGACCGGGACAGGTCGCCGGTCCATCGCAGAATATTCAACTTATAAAAACTAATATTTCCCAGTAGACATCTATCACAAAGAGAGGAGAGTCTAATGCACCTAATTTAGTTCGTAAGGGACAAACGGCCCGTTGTCGCCAAGTTAACTTTCTGGATAGAGTCACGCAGCAGGAGGGGCCAACCATGGTCCTGGAGAGCCCCGCCTGGAGTATTCATGCTGGAACACACCTGACTCGTACCGATGGCTAATTCCAGAAAGTCCGAACGTTGCAGGGTGGAGCTCTTCAGGACCGGGCCATGACGCTCCTGCAGGATCACTTCCTGATAAAAGGAACGTTGTTCCAGTCGCTCCTGCGTCACTCGTAAGACGTTGTGTTGCAGCAGAGAAATTCCAAACATCGCGAGGACCGGAGTTTCCTACCGCTGCTTTATTGTCTTATGTCTCCAAAAGATATATGAAACTTTCTTTCTTTAGCTGGAATCAGCCGCTGAAGTTCAGTCAGACTGACAGGCAGCTGCAGGTTTCACTCCGGTGTGGCTCGGCGGCGCTTTGTGCAGGACCTACCGCTGGCCATAAAACCACAAATGGCGTGACTTCCCCTCACAGGGGAATAGAAGCCCCCGTTGTGGCGTCGGCACACCTGTTCATCTGGAAACAGGTTGAGTTCCTTATCAGAAGGATGGAAAGGAAGAAAGAACTAAAACTCTTTCAGAGCCACCATTAGGATCAGTTCTTCCCTAGACCTCATCAACCTTCAGATCCCTCACAAAAATTTTTCCACATCAGTGATGGACCAGTTCTGGTTCTGATTATGGGTTCCAACACACCTGTCCTGGTTAATCTGCCATGTGTTTTGGACCTTAAAGTCTGATCTGACATCTGAGTCTGGTCGCCATGGAACAGAACCTTGTCTTTGTCAACACAGGAATAAAGGTTCTGGACTTGGATGTCCGATGTAAACTGGGTCATGGGGGTTTTTTGGATGTGTCAGCCATTTGACAGCAGATGGACCTGCTTCTGACACATGTCACTGATGTTGTCTCTGTCCATCCTTCAGTCCCCAGTCCTACCAGTTTCTTCACCAAAGTCCTGAACCGGACCGCCATGCAGGTGTACTGGGAGCTGCCCAGTAAACCCGGGAAGCTGGAGGGCTTCAAACTGGAGTACCATGAGGTCTCCAAGCCAGAAATCCAGGAACAGCAGATTTTCCCGGCACACATCAATACTCACATCATCCCCCACTTGGGTGAGTACGAGTTCACCTCACCTGGTCCAGTCCAGAAGGTCTGACAGCCCCACCTGTCCACTTGGCCAGGCGTGTGGGCTGATCTGCAGTCTGACCAATTAGAGCATGGTGTTGACGACCGTGACCAGGAAGTGTGTGTTCCCTCCTGCAGAACCAGGTGCAGTTTATCAGGTGCAGCTTGTGGCGTTCAACGGAAATGGAAACAGCCCCCCCAGCCGCCGCCTGGTGTCTCTGACCGAGGGCGGAGACGCTGCTGCAGGTAGGAACTTCAGCTCGCTTCAGGTCACCTGTATGAACAAACTGAGCCGCCATGTTTGTCTCTATCAGGTGGGTGGAGCTGTAACTGCGACGAAGGTTCCACGTCCACGCTGCTGGTTGGCGTTCACAGCGGCCTCGCCTGCATCCTCTGCTGCCTCCTCTTCATACTGCTGGGGTACAGGCGCAGGTGAGACCTCACCTTCATCATCATCTAAGCATCATCCTCTGTCAGTGCCTCAACATCTTCATCATCCCGTCTGTCCTCGTCTGCAGGAAAGCAGCGAGCTGGGAGGCTCCGCCCACATTCCATGATGTCAGAGATCCAAAACTCCACACAGCTGAGGGCCTGGAGTTAAGCCAGGTAGGTGTTGCCGGGAGTTACCATGTCCACATGGTCACCAGGTAGTTCATGGACATGTCCACATGGTCACCAGGTACTTCATGGACATGTCCACATGGTCACCAGGTAGTTCACGGACATGTCAACATGGTCACCAGGTAGTTCATGGACATGTCCACATGGTCACCAGGTAGTTCACGGACATGTCCACATGGTCACCAGGTACTTCATGGACATGTCCACATGGTCACCAGGTACTTCATGGACATGTCCACATGGTCACCAGGTAGTTCACGGATATGTTCACATGTCCACATGGTCACCATGTAGTTCACGGACATGTCCACATGGTCACCAGGTAGTTCACGGACATGTCCACATGGTCACCAGGTACTTCATGGACATGTCCACATGGTCACCAGGTACTTCACGGACATGTCCACATGTCCACATGGTCACCATGTAGTTAACGGACATGTCCACATGGTCACCATGTAGTTCACGGACATGTCCACATGGTCACCAGGTAGTTCACGGACATGTCCACATGGTCACCAGGTACTTCATGGACATGTCCACATGGTCACCAGGTAGTTCACGGACATGTCCACATGGTCACCAGGTAGTTCACGGACATGTCCACATGGTCACCAGGTACTTCATGGACATGTCCACATGGTCACCAGGTACTTCATGGACATGTCCACATGGTCACCAGGTACTTCATGGACATGTCCACATGGTCACCAGGTACTTCATGGACATGTCCACATGGTCACCAGGTACTTCATGGACATGTCCACATGGTCACCAGGTACTTCATGGACATGTCCACATGGTCACCAGGTACTTCATGGACATGTCCACATGGTCACCAGGTAGTTCACGGACATGTTGACATGTCCACATGGTCACCAGGTAGTTCACGGACATGTCCACATGGTCACCAGGTAGTTCACGGACATGTCCACATGGTCACCAGGTAGTTCACGGACATGTTCACATGTCCACATGGTCACCAGGTAGTTCACAGACATGTCCACATGGTCACCAGGTAGTTCACGGACATGTCCACATGGTCACCAGGTAGTTCACGGACATGTCCACATGGTCACCAGGTACTTCATGGACATGTCCACATGGTCACCAGGTAGTTCACGGACATGTCCACATGGTCACCAGGTACTTCATGGACATGTCCACATGGTCACCAGGTACTTCATGGACATGTCCACATGTCCACATGGTCACCATGTAGTTCACAGACATGTCCACATGGTCACCAGGTACTTCATGGACATGTCCACATGGTCACCAGGTACTTCATGGACATGTCCACATGTCCACATGGTCACCATGTAGTTAACGGACATGTCCACATGGTCACCATGTAGTTCACGGACATGTCCACATGGTCACCAGGTAGTTCACGGATATGTTCACATGTCCACATGGTCACCATGTAGTTCACGGACATGTTCACATTGTCACCAGGTAGTTCACAGACATGTCCACATGGTCAACAAGTAGTTCACGGACATGTTCACATGTCCACATGGTCACCAGGTAGTTCACGGACATGTCCACATGGTCACCAGGTAGTTCACAGACATGTCTACATGGTCACCAGGTACTTCATGGACATGTCCACATGGTCACCAGGTACTTCATGGACATGTCCACATGGTCACCAGGTACTTCATGGACATGTCCACATGGTCACCAGGTACTTCATGGACATGTCCACATGTCCACATGGTCACCATGTAGTTCACAGACATGTCCACATGGTCACCATGTAGTTCACGGATATGTCCACATGGTCACCATGTAGTTCACAGACATGTCCACATGGTCACCATGTAGTTCACGGACATGTTCACATGGTCACATGGTCACCAGGTAGTTCACGGACATGTCCACATGGTCACCAGGTAGTTCACGGACATGTTCACATGTCCACATGGTCACCAGGTAGTTCACGGACATGTTCACATGGTCACCAGGTAGTTCACGGACATGTCCACATGGTCACCAGGTAGTTCACGGACATGTCCACATGGTCACAATGTAGTTTACGGACATGTCCACATGGTCACCAGGTAGTTCATGGACATGTTCACATGGTCACATGGTCACCAGGTAGTTCACGGACATGTTCACATGTCCACATGGTCACCATGTAGTTCACAGACATGTCCACATGGTCACCATGTAGTTCACGGACATGTCCACATGGTCACCATGTAGTTAACGGACATGTCCACATGGACACCATGTCGTTCACGGACATGTTCACATGGTCACCATGTAGTTCACGGATATGTCCACATGTCCACATGGTCACCAGGTAGTTCACGGACATGTCCACATGTCCACATGGTCACCATGTAGTTCACGGACATGTTCACATGTCCACATGGACACCAGGTAGTTCATGGACATGTTCACATGTCCACATGGTCACCAGGTAGTTCACGGACATGTCCACATGGTCACCAGGTAGTTCACGGACATGTTCACATGTCCACATGGTCACCAGGTAGTTCACGGACATGTTCACATGGTCACCAGGTAGTTCACGGACATGTTGACATGTCCACATGGTCACCAGGTAGTTCACGGACATGTCCACATGGTCACCATGTAGTTTACGGACATGTCCACATGGTCACCAGGTAGTTCACGGACATGTCCACATGGTTACCAGGTAGTTCATGGACATGTCCACATGGTCACCATGTAGTTTACGGACATGTCCACATGGTCACCAGGTAGTTCATGGACATGTTCACATGGTCACATGGTCACCAGGTAGTTCATGGACATGTCCACATGGTCACCAGGTAGTTCACGGACATGTTTACATGTCCACATGGTCACCAGGTAGTTTACGGACATGTCCACATGGTCAACAGGTAGTTCACGGACATGTCCACATGTTTACCAGGTAGTTCATGGACATGTTCACATGGTCACATGGTCACCAGGTAGTTCACGGACATGTCCACATGGTCACCAGGTAGTTCACGGACATGTCCACATGGTCACCAGGTAGTTCACGGACATGTTCACATGGTCACCAGGTAGTTCACGGACATGTCCACATGGTCACCATGTAGTTCACGGACATGTCCACATGGACACCATGTCGTTCACGGACATGTTCACATGGTCACCATGTAGTTCACGGATATGTCCACATGTCCACATGGTCACCAGGTAGTTCACGGACATGTCCACATGTCCACATGGTCACCATGTAGTTCACGGACATGTTCACATGTCCACATGGACACCAGGTAGTTCATGGACATGTTCACATGTCCACATGGTCACCAGGTAGTTCACGGACATGTCCACATGGTCACCAGGTAGTTCACGGACATGTTTACATGTCCACATGGTCACCAGGTAGTTCACGGACATGTCCACATGGTCACCATGTAGTTTACGGACATGTCCACATGGTCACCAGGTAGTTTACGGACATGTCCACATGGTTACCAGGTAGTTCATGGACATGTTCACATGGTCACATGGTCACCAGGTAGTTCACGGACATGTCCACATGGTCACCAGGTAGTTCACGGATATGTTCACATGTCCACATGGTCACCAGGTAGTTCACGGACATGTTCACATGGTCACCAGGTAGTTCACGGACATGTTCACATGTCCACATGGTCACCATGTAGTTCACAGACATGTCCACATGGTCACCATGTAGTTCACGGACATGTCCACATGGTCACCATGTAGTTAACGGACATGTCCACATGGTCACCAGGTAGTTAACGGACATGTCCACATGGTCACCAGGTAGTTCACGGACATGTCCACATGGTCACCATGTAGTTCACGGACATGTCCACATGGACACCAGGTAGTTCACGGACATGTCCACATGGTCACCAGGTAGTTCATGGACATGTTCACATGGTCACATGGTCACCAGGTAGTTCACGGACATGTCCACATGGTCACCAGGTAGTTCACGGACATGTTCACATGTCCACATGGTCACCATGTAGTTCACGGACATGTCCACATGGTCACCAGGTAGTTAACGGACATGTCCACATGGTCACCAGGTAGTTCACGGACATGTCCACATGGTCACCATGTAGTTCACGGACATGTCCACATGGACACCATGTCGTTCACGGACATGTTCACATGGTCACCATGTAGTTCACGGATATGTCCACATGTCCACATGGTCACCAGGTAGTTCACGGACATGTCCACATGTCCACATGGTCACCATGTAGTTCACGGACATGTTCACATGTCCACATGGACACCAGGTAGTTCATGGACATGTTCACATGTCCACATGGTCACCAGGTAGTTCACGGACATGTCCACATGGTCACCAGGTAGTTCACGGACATGTTCACATGTCCACATGGTCACCAGGTAGTTCACGGACATGTCCACATGGTCACCATGTAGTTTACGGACATGTCAACATGGTCACCAGGTAGTTCACGGACATGTCCACATGGTTACCAGGTAGTTCATGGACATGTCCACATGGTCACCATGTAGTTTACGGACATGTCCACATGGTCACCATGTAGTTCACGGATATGTCCACATGTCCACATGGTCACCATGTAGTTCACGGACATGTTCACATGTCCACATGGTCACCAGGTAGTTCATGGACATGTTCACATGGTCACATGGTCACCAGGTAGTTCACGGACATGTCCACATGGTCACCAGGTAGTTCACGGACATGTTCACATGTCCACATGGTCACCAGGTAGTTCACGGACATGTCCACATGTCCACATGGTCACCATGTAGTTCACAGACATGTCCACATGGTCACCATGTAGTTCACGGATATGTCCACATGTCCACATGGTCACCATGTAGTTCACGGACATGTTCACATGTCCACATGGTCACCAGGTAGTTCACGGACATGTTCACATGGTCACCAGGTAGTTCACGGACATGTCCACATGGTCACCAGGTAGTTCACGGACATGTCCACATGGTCACAATGTAGTTTACGGACATGTCCACATGGTCACCAGGTAGTTCATGGACATGTTCACATGGTCACATGGTCACCAGGTAGTTCACGGACATGTCCACATGGTTACCAGGTAGTTCATGGACATGTTCACATGGTCACATGGTCACCAGGTAGTTCATGGACATGTCCACATGGTCACCAGGTAGTTCACGGATATGTTCACATGTCCACATGGTCACCAGGTAGTTCACGGACATGTTCACATGGTCACCAGGTAGTTCACGGACATGTCCACATGGTTACCAGGTAGTTCACGGACATGTTCACATGGTCACATGGTCACCATGTAGTTCACGGACATGTTCACATGGTCACCATGTAGTTCACGGACATGTCCACATGATCACCATGTAGTTAACGGACATGTCCACAAGGTCACCAGGTAGTTCACGGACATGTCCACATGGTCACCAGGTAGTTCACGGACATGTCCAAATGGACACCATGTCGTTCACGGACATGTTCACATGGTCACCATGTAGTTCACGGATATGTCCACATGTCCACATGGTCACCAGGTAGTTCACGGACATGTCCACATGGTCACCAGGTAGTTCACGGACATGTTCACATGTCCACATGGTCACCAGGTAGTTCACGGACATGTTCACATGGTCACCAGGTAGTTCACGGACATGTTGACATGTCCACATGGTCACCAGGTAGTTCACGGACATGTCCACATGTTCACCATGTAGTTTACGGACATGTCAACATGGTCACCAGGTAGTTCACGGACATGTCCACATGGTTACCAGGTAGTTCATGGACATGTCCACATGGTCACCATGTAGTTTACGGACATGTCCACATGGTCACCAGGTAGTTCATGGACATGTTCACATGGTCACATGGTCACCAGGTAGTTCATGGACATGTTCACATGGTCACATGGTCACCAGGTAGTTCATGGACATGTCCACATGGTCACCAGGTAGTTCACGGACATGTTTACATGTCCACATGGTCACCAGGTAGTTCACGGACATGTCCACATGGTCAACAGGTAGTTCACGGACATGTCCACATGGTTACTAGGTAGTTCATGGACATGTTCACATGGTCACATGGTCACCAGGTAGTTCACGGACATGTCCACATGGTCACCAGGTAGTTCACGGATATGTTCACATGTCCACATGGTCACCAGGTTGTTCACAGAAATGGTCACATGGTCACCAGGTAGTTCACGGACATGTCCACATGGTCACCATGTAGTTCACGGACATGTTCACATGGTCACCAGGTAGTTCACGGACATGTTCACATGTCCACATGGTCACCATGTAGTTCACAGACATGTCCACATGGTCACCATGTAGTTCACGGACATGTTTACATGTCCACATGGTCACCAGGTAGTTCACGGACATGTTTACATGTCCACATGGTCACCAGGTAGTTCACGGACATGTCCACATGGTCACCATGTAGTTTACGGACATGTCCACATGGTCAACAGGTAGTTCACGGACATGTCCACATGGTTACCAGGTAGTTCATGGACATGTTCACATGGTCACATGGTCACCAGGTAGTTCACGGACATGTCCACATGGTCACCAGGTAGTTCACGGATATGTTCACATGTCCACATGGTCACCAGGTTGTTCACAGACATGGTCACATGGTCACCAGGTAGTTCACGGATATGTTCACATGTCCACATGGTCACCAGGTAGTTCACGGACATGTTCACATGGTCACCAGGTAGTTCACGGATATGTCCACATGTCCACATGGTCACCATGTAGTTCACGGACATGTTCACATGGTCACCAGGTAGTTCACGGACATGTTCACATGTCCACATGGTCACCATGTAGTTCACAGACATGTCCACATGGTCACCATGTAGTTAACGGACATGTCCACATGGTCACCAGGTAGTTAACGGACATGTCCACATGGTCACCAGGTAGTTCACGGACATGTCCACATGGTCACCATGTAGTTCACGGACATGTCCACATGGACACCAGGTAGTTCACGGACATGTCCACATGGTCACCAGGTAGTGCATGGACATGTTCACATGGTCACATGGTCACCAGGTAGTTATCGGACATGTCCACATGGTCACCAGGTAGTTCACGGACATGTCCACATGGTTACCAGGTAGTTCATGGACATGTTCACATGTCCACATGGTCACCAGGTAGTTCACGGACATGTCCACATGGTCACCATGTAGTTCACGGATATGTCCACATGTCCACATGGTCACCAGGTAGTTCACGGACATGTCCACATGGTCACCAGGTAGTTCACGGACATGTTCACATGTCCACATGGTCACCAGGTAGTTCACGGACATGTTCACATGGTCACCAGGTAGTTCACGGACATGTTGACATGTCCACATGGTCACCAGGTAGTTCACGGACATGTCCACATGTTCACCATGTAGTTTACGGACATGTCAACATGGTCACCAGGTAGTTCACGGACATGTCCACATGGTTACCAGGTAGTTCATGGACATGTCCACATGGTCACCATGTAGTTTACGGACATGTCCACATGGTCACCAGGTAGTTCATGGACATGTTCACATGGTCACATGGTCACCATGTAGTTCATGGACATGTCCACATGGTCACCAGGTAGTTCACGGACATGTTTACATGTCCACATGGTCACCAGGTAGTTCACGGACATGTCCACATGGTCAACAGGTAGTTCACGGACATGTCCACATGGTTACTAGGTAGTTCATGGACATGTTCACATGGTCACATGGTCACCAGGTAGTTCACGGACATGTCCACATGGTCACCAGGTAGTTCACGGATATGTTCACATGTCCACATGGTCACCAGGTTGTTCACAGACATGGTCACATGGTCACCAGGTAGTTCACGGACATGTCCACATGGTCACCATGTAGTTCACGGACATGTTCACATGGTCACCAGGTAGTTCACGGACATGTTCACATGTCCACATGGTCACCATGTAGTTCACAGACATGTCCACATGGTCACCATGTAGTTCACGGACATGTTTACATGTCCACATGGTCACCAGGTAGTTCACGGACATGTTTACATGTCCACATGGTCACCAGGTAGTTCACGGACATGTCCACATGGTCACCATGTAGTTTACGGACATGTCCACATGGTCAACAGGTAGTTCACGGACATGTCCACATGGTTACCAGGTAGTTCATGGACATGTTCACATGGTCACATGGTCACCAGGTAGTTCACGGACATGTCCACATGGTCACCAGGTAGTTCACGGATATGTTGACATGTCCACATGGTCACCAGGTTGTTCACAGACATGGTCACATGGTCACCAGGTAGTTCACGGATATGTTCACATGTCCACATGGTCACCAGGTAGTTCACGGACATGTTCACATGGTCACCAGGTAGTTCACGGATATGTCCACATGTCCACATGGTCACCATGTAGTTCACGGACATGTTCACATGGTCACCAGGTAGTTCACGGACATGTTCACATGTCCACATGGTCACCATGTAGTTCACAGACATGTCCACATGGTCACCATGTAGTTAACGGACATGTCCACATGGTCACCAGGTAGTTAACGGACATGTCCACATGGTCACCAGGTAGTTCACGGACATGTCCACATGGTCACCATGTAGTTCACGGACATGTCCACATGGACACCAGGTAGTTCACGGACATGTCCACATGGTCACCAGGTAGTTCATGGACATGTTCACATGGTCACATGGTCACCAGGTAGTTATCGGACATGTCCACATGGTCACCAGGTAGTTCACGGACATGTCCACATGGTTACCAGGTAGTTCATGGACATGTTCACATGTCCACATGGTCACCAGGTAGTTCACGGACATGTCCACATGGTCACCATGTAGTTCACGGACATGTCCACATGGACACCAGGTAGTTCACGGACATGTTCACATGGTCACCATGTAGTTCACGGATATGTCCACATGTCCACATGGTCACCAGGTAGTTCATGGACATGTCCACATGTCCACATGGTCACCATGTAGTTCACGGACATGTTCACATGTCCACATGGACACCAGGTAGTTCATGGACATGTTCACATGTCCACATGGTCACCAGGTAGTTCACGGACATGTCCACATGGTCACCAGGTAGGTCACGGACATGTCCACATGTCCACATGGTCACCATGTAGTTCACGGACATGTCCACATGGTCACCAGGTAGTTCACGGACATGTTGACATGTCCACATGGTCACCAGGTAGTTCACGGACATGTCCACATGGTCACCATGTAGTTCACGGACATGTCCACATGGTCACCATGTAGTTCACGGACATGTTCACATGGTCACCAGGTAGTTCACGGACATGTCCACATGGTCACCATGTAGTTCACGGACATGTTCACATGGTCACCAGGTAGTTCACGGACATGTTCACATGTCCACATGGTCACCAGGTAGTTCACGGACATGTTCACATGGTCACCAGGTAGTTCACGGACATGTCCACATGGTCACCATGTAGTTCACGGACATGTTCACATGGTCACCAGGTAGTTCACGGACATGTTCACATGTCCACATGGTCACCATGTAGTTCACAGACATGTCCACATGGTCACCATGTAGTTCATGGACATGTCCACATGGTCACCATGTAGTTAACGGACATGTCCACATGGTCATCAGGTAGTTCACGGACATGTCCACATGGTCACCATGTAGTTCACGGACATGTCCACATGGACACCATGTCGTTCACGGACATGTTCACATGGTCACCATGTAGTTCACGGATAAGTCCACATGTCCACATGGTCACCATGTAGTTCACGGACATGTTCACATGGACACCAGGTAGTTCATGGACATGTTCACATGTCCACATGGTCACCAGGTAGTTCACGGACATGTCCACATGGTCACCAGGTAGTTCACGGACATGTTCACATGTCCACATGGTCACCAGGTAGTTCACGGACATGTTCACATGGTCACCAGGTAGTTCACGGACATGTTGACATGTCCACATGGTCACCAGGTAGTTCACGGACATGTCCACATGGTCACTATGTAGTTTACGGACATGTCCACATGGTCACCAGGTAGTTCACGGACATGTCCACATGGTCACCAGGTAGTTCACGGACATGTTTACATGTCCACATGGTCACCAGGTAGTTCACGGACATGTCCACATGGTCACCATGTAGTTTACGGACATGTCCACATGGTCAACAGGTAGTTCACGGACATGTCCACATGGTTACCAGGTAGTTCATGGACATGTTCACATGGTCACATGGTCACCAGGTAGTTCACGGACATGTCCACATGGTCACCAGGTAGTTCACGGATATGTTCACATGTCCACATGGTCACCAGGTAGTTCACGGACATGGTCACATGGTCACCAGGTAGTTCACGGACATGTCCACATGGTCACCAGGTAGTTCACGGACATGTCCACATGGTCACCATGTAGTTCACGGATATGTCCACATGTCCACATGGTCACCAGGTAGTTCACGGACATGTCCACATGTCCACATGGTCACCATGTAGTTCACGGACATGTTCACATGTCCACATGGACACCAGGTAGTTCATGGACATGTTCACATGTCCACATGGTCACCAGGTAGTTCACGGACATGTCCACATGGTCACCAGGTAGGTCACGGACATGTTCACATGTCCACATGGTCACCATGTAGTTCACGGACATGTCCACATGGTCACCAGGTAGTTCACGGACATGTTGACATGTCCACATGGTCACCAGGTAGTTCACGGACATGTCCACATGGTCACCATGTAGTTCACGGACATGTTCACATGTCCACATGGTCACCAGGTAGTTCACGGACATGTTCACATGGTCACCAGGTAGTTCACGGACATGTCCACATGGTCACCATGTAGTTCACGGACATGTTCACATGGTCACCAGGTAGTTCACGGACATGTTCACATGTCCACATGGTCACCATGTAGTTCACAGACATGTCCACATGGTCACCATGTAGTTCACGGACATGTCCACATGGTCACCATGTAGTTAACGGACATGTCCACATGGTCACCAGGTAGTTCACGGACATGTTCACATGGTCACCAGGTAGTTCACGGACATGTCCACATGTCCACATGGTCACCAGGTAGTTCACAGACATGTCCACATGGTCATCAGGTAGTTCACGGACATGTCCACATGGTCACCATGTAGTTCACGGACATGTCCACATGGACACCATGTCGTTCACGGACATGTTCACATGGTCACCATGTAGTTCACGGATATGTCCACATGTCCACATGGTCACCAGGTAATTCACGGACATGTCCACATGTCCACTTGGTCACCATGTAGTTCACGGACATGTTCACATGTCCACATGGACACCAGGTAGTTCATGGACATGTTCACATGTCCACATGGTCACCAGGTAGTTCACGGACATGTCCACATGGTCACCAGGTAGTTCACGGACATGTTCACATGTCCACATGGTCACCAGGTAGTTCACGGACATGTTCACATGGTCACCAGGTAGTTCACGGACATGTTGACATGTCCACATGGTCACCAGGTAGTTCACGGACATGTCCACATGGTCACCATGTAGTTTACGGACATGTCCACATGGTCACCAGGTAGTTCACGGACATGTCCACATGGTTACCAGGTAGTTCATGGACATGTCCACATGGTCACCATGTAGTTTACAGACATGTCCACATGGTCACCAGGTAGGTCATGGACATGTTCACATGGTCACATGGTCACCAGGTAGTTCACGGACATGTCCACATGGTCACCAGGTAGTTCACGGACATGTTTACATGTCCACATGGTCACCAGGTAGTTCACGGACATGTCCACATGGTCACCATGTAGTTTACGGACATGTCCACATGGTCAACAGGTAGTTCACGGACATGTCCACATGGTTACCAGGTAGTTCATGGACATGTTCACATGGTGACATGGTCACCAGGTAGTTCACGGACATGTCCACATGGTCACCAGGTAGTTCACGGATATGTTCACATGTCCACATGGTCACCAGGTAGTTCACGGACATGGTCACATGGTCACCAGGTAGTTCACGGACATGTCCACATGGTCACCAGGTAGTTCACGGACAGGTCCACATGGTCACCATGTAGTTCACGGATATGTCCACATGTCCACATGGTCACCAGGTAGTTCACGGACATGTCCACATGTCCACATGGTCACCATGTAGTTCACGGACATGTTCACATGTCCACATGGACACCAGGTAGTTCATGGACATGTTCACATGTCCACATGGTCACCAGGTAGTTCACGGACATGTCCACATGGTCACCAGGTAGTTCACGGACATGTTCACATGTCCACATGGTCACCATGTAGTTCACGGACATGTCCACATGGTCACCAGGTAGTTCACGGACATGTCCACATGGTCACCAGGTAGTTCACGGACATGTCCACATGGTCACCATGTAGTTCACGGACATGTTCACATGGTCACCAGGTAGTTCACGGACATGTTCACATGTCCACATGGTCACCATGTAGTTCACAGACATGTCCACATGGTCACCATGTAGTTCACGGACATGTCCACATGGTCACCATGTAGTTAACGGACATGTCCACATGGTCACCAGGTAGTTCACGGACATGTTCACATGGTCACCAGGTAGTTCACGGACATGTTCACATGTCCACATGGTCACCAGGTAGTTCACGGACATGTCCACATGGTCATCAGGTAGTTCACGGACATGTCCACATGGTCACCATGTAGTTCACGGACATGTCCACATGGACACCATGTCGTTCACGGACATGTTCACATGGTCACCATGTAGTTCACGGATATGTCCACATGTCCACATGGTCACCAGGTAATTCACGGACATGTCCACATGTCCACATGGTCACCATGTAGTTCACGGACATGTTCACATGTCCACATGGACACCAGGTAGTTCATGGACATGTTCACATGTCCACATGGTCACCAGGTAGTTCACGGACATGTCCACATGGTCACCAGGTAGTTCACGGACATGTTCACATGTCCACATGGTCACCAGGTAGTTCACGGACATGTTCACATGGTCACCAGGTAGTTCACGGACATGTTGACATGTCCACATGGTCACCAGGTAGTTCACGGACATGTCCACATGGTCACCATGTAGTTTACGGACATGTCCACATGGTCACCAGGTAGTTCACGGACATGTCCACATGGTTACCAGGTAGTTCATGGACATGTTTACATGTCCACATGGTCACCAGGTAGTTCACGGACATGTCCACATGGTCACCATGTAGTCTACGGACATGTCCACATGGTCAACAGGTAGTTCACGGACATGTCCACATGGTCAACAGGTAGTTCACGGACATGTCCACATGGTCAACAGGTAGTTCACGGACATGTCCACATGGTTACCAGGTAGTTCATGGACATGTTCACATGGTCACATGGTCACCAGGTAGTTCACGGACATGTCCACATGGTCACCAGGTAGTTCACGGATATGTTCACATGTCCACATGGTCACCATGTAGTTCACGGACATGTTCACATGGTCACCAGGTAGTTCACGGACATGTTCACATGTCCACATGGTCACCATGTAGTTCACAGACATGTCCACATGGTCACCATGTAGTTCACGGACATGTCCACATGGTCACCATGTAGTTAACGGACATGTCCACATGGTCACCAGGTAGTTCATGGACATGTCCACATGGTCACCAGGTAGTTATCGGACATGTCCACATGGTCACCAGGTAGTTCACGGACATGTCCACATGGTTACCACGTAGTTCATGGACATGTTCACATGGTCAAATGGTCACCAGGTAGTTCACGGACATGTCCACATGGTCACCAGGTAGTTCATGGACATGTTCACATGGTCACATGGTCACCAGGTAGTTCACGGACATGTCCACATGGTCACCAGGTAGTTCACGGACATGTTCACATGTCCACATGGTCACCATGTAGTTCACGGACATGTCCACATGGTCACCAGGTAGGTCACGGACATGTTCACATGGACACCATGTCGTTCACGGACATGTCCACATGGACACCATGTAGTTCACGGACATGTTCACATGTCCACATGGTCACCAGGTAGTTCATGGACATGTTCACATGGTCACATGGTCACCAGGTAGTTCACGGACATGTCCACATGGTCACCAGGTAGTTCATGGACATGTTCACATGGTCACATGGTCACCATGTAGTTCACGGACATGTCCACATGGTCAACAGGTAGTTCACGGACATGTCCACATGGTCACCAGGTAGTTCACGGACATGTTCACATGTCCACATGGTCACCAGGTAGTTCACGGACATGTTCACATGGTCACCAGGTAGTTCACGGACATGTTGACATGTCCACATGGTCACCAGGTAGTTCACGGACATGTCCACATGGTCACCATGTAGTTTACGGACATGTCCACATGGTCACCAGGTAGTTCATGGACATGTTCACATGGTCACATGGTCACCAGGTAGTTCACGGACATGTCCACATGGTCACCAGGTAGTTCACGGACATGTCCACATGGTCACCAGGTAGTTCACGGACATGTTCATATGGTCACCAGGTAGTTCACGGACATGTCCACATGGTCACCAGGTAGTTCACGGACATGTTCACATGTCCACATGGTCACCAGGTAGTTCATGGACATGTCCACATGGTCACCAGGTAGTTCAAGGACATGTCCACATGGTCACCAGGTAGTTCATGGACATGTCCACATGGTCACCAGGTAGTTCACGGACATGTCCACATGGTCACCATGTAGTTTACGGACATGTCCACATGGTCACCAGGTAGTTTATGGACATGTTCACATGTCCACATGGTCACCAGGTAGTTCACGGACATGTCCACATGGTCACCAGGTAGTTCACGGACATGTCCACATGGTCACCAGGTAGTTCACGGACATGTTCATATGGTCACCAGGTAGTTCACGGACATGTCCACATGGTCACCAGGTAGTTCACGGACATGTTCACATGTCCACATGGTCACCAGGTAGTTCATGGACATGTCCACATGGTCACCAGGTAGTTCAAGGACATGTCCACATGGTCACCAGGTAGTTCATGGACATGTCCACATGGTCACCAGGTAGTTCATGGACATGTCCACATGGTCACCAGGTAGTTCACGGACATGTTCACATGGTCACCATGTAGTTTACGGACATGTCCACATGGTCACCAGGTTGTTCACGTTCATGTTCACATGTCCACATGGTCACCATGTAGTTCACGGACATGTTCACATGTCCACATGGTCACCAGGTACTTCATGGAAGTGTCCACATGTCCACATGGTCACCAGGTAGTTCACGGACATGTCCACATGGTCACCAGGTAGTTCACGGACATGTCTTCATGGTCACCAGGTAGTTCACGGACATGTCCACATGGTCACCAGGACGTTCATGGACATGTCCACATGTCCACATGGTCACCAGGTAGTTCATAGACATGTCCACATGGTCACCAGGTAGTTCACAGACATGTTCACATGTCCACATGGTCACCAGGTAGTTCACGGACATGTCCACATGGACACCAGGTAGTTCACGGACATGTCCACATGTCCACATGGTCACCAGGTAGTTCACGACATGTCCACATGGTCCCCAGGTAGTTCATGGTCATGTCCACATGGTCACCAGGTAGTTCACGGACATATCCACATGGTCACCAGGTAGTTCACGGACATGTCCACATGGTCACCAGGTAGTTCACGGACATGTTCACATGTCCACATGGTCACCAGGTAGTTCATGGACATGTCCACATGGTCACCAGGTAGTTCATGGACATGTCCACATGGTCACCAGGTAGTTCATGGACATGTCCACATGGTCACCAGGTAGTTCACAGACATGTTCACATGTCCACATGGTCACCAGGTAGTTCACGGACATGTCCACATGGTCACCAGGTAGTTCACGGACATGTTCACATGGTCACCAGGTAGTTCACGGACATGTCCACATGTTCACCAGGTAGTTCATGGACATGTCCACATGGTCACCAGGTAGTTCACAGACATGTTCACATGTCCACATGGTCACCAGGTAGTTCACGGACATGTTCACATGGTCACCATGTAGTTTACGGACATGTCCACATGGTCACCAGGTACTTCATGGACATGTCCACATGGTTACCAGGTAGTTCACGGACATGTCCACATGGTCACCAGGTAGTTCACGGACATGTCCACATGGTCACCAGGTAGTTCACGGACATGTCCACATGGTCACCAGGTAGTTCACGGACATGTCCACATGGTCACCAGGTAGTTCACGGATATGTTCACATGTCCACATGGTCACCAGGTAGTTCACGGACATGTCCACATGGTCACCAGGTAGTTCACGGACATGTTCACACGGTCACCAGGTAGTTCACGGACATGTTCACATGGTCACCAGGTAGTTCACAGACATGTCCACATGGTCACCAGGTAGTTCACGGACATGTCTACATGGTCACCAGGTAGTTCACGGATATGTCCACATGTCCACATGGTCACCATGTAGTTCACGGATATGTCCACATGTCCATATGGTCACCAGGTAGTTCACGGACATGTTCACATGTCAAAATGGTCACCATGTAGTTCACGGACATGTCCATATGGTCACCAGGTAGTTCACGGACATGTCCACATGGTCACAAGGTAGTTCAGGGATATGTTCACATGTCCACATGGTCACCATGTAGTTCACGGACATGTCCACATGGTCAACAGGTAGTTCACGGATATGTTCACATGTCCACATGGTCACCAGGTAGTTCACGGACATGTTCACATGGTTACCAGGTAGTTCACGGACATGTTCACATGGTCACCAGGTAGTTCACGGACATGTTCACATGTCCACATGGTCACCATGTAGTTCACAGACATGTCCACATGGTCACCATGTAGTTCACGGACATGTCCACATGGTCACCATGTAGTTAACGGACATGTCCACATGGTCACCAGGTAGTTCACGGACATGTCCACATGGTCACCATGTAGTTCACGGACATGTCCACATGGACACCATGTCGTTCACGGACATGTCCACATGGACACCATGTCGTTCACGGACATGTCCACATGGACACCATGTAGTTCACGGACATGTCCACATGGTCACCAGGTAGTTCATGGACATGTTCACATGGTCACATGGTCACCAGGTAGTTCACGGACATGTCCACATGGTCAACAGGTAGTTCACGGACATGTCCACATGGTCACCAGGTAGTTCACGGACATGTTCACATGTCCACATGGTCACCAGGTAGTTCACGGACATGTTCACATGGTCACCAGGTAGTTCACGGACATGTTGACATGTCCACATGGTCACCAGGTAGTTCACGGACATGTCCACATGGTCACCATGTAGTTTACGGACATGTACACATGGTCACCAGGTAGTTAATGGACATGTTCACATGGTCAAATGGTCACCAGGTAGTTCACGGACATGTCCACATGGTCACCAGGTAGTTCATGGACATGTTCACATGGTCACATGGTCACCAGGTAGTTCACGGACATGTCCACATGGTCACCAGGTAGTTCACGGACATGTTCACATGTCCACATGGTCACCATGTAGTTCACGGACATGTCCACATGGTCACCAGGTAGTTCACGGACATGTTCACATGTCCACATGGTCACCATGTAGTTCACGGACATGTCCACATGGTCACCAGGTAGGTCACGGACATGTTCACATGTCCACATGGTCACCATGTAGTTCACGGACATGTCCACATGGTCACCAGGTAGTTCATGGACATGTTGACATGTCCACATGGTCACCAGGTAGTTCACGGACAGGTCCACATGGTCACCATGTAGTTCACGGATATGTCCACATGTCCACATGGTCACCAGGTAGTTCACGGACATGTCCACATGTCCACATGGTCACCATGTAGTTCACGGACATGTTCACATGTCCACATGGACACCAGGTAGTTCATGGACATGTTCACATGTCCACATGGTCACCAGGTAGTTCACGGACATGTCCACATGGTCACCAGGTAGGTCACGGACATGTTCACATGTCCACATGGTCACCATGTAGTTCACGGACATGTCCACATGGTCACCAGGTAGTTCACGGACATGTCCACATGGTCACCAGGTAGTTCACGGACATGTCCACATGGTCACCATGTAGTTCACGGACATGTTCACATGGTCACCAGGTAGTTCACGGACATGTTCACATGTCCACATGGTCACCATGTAGTTCACAGACATGTCCACATGGTCACCATGTAGTTCACGGACATGTCCACATGGTCACCATGTAGTTAACGGACATGTCCACATGGTCACCAGGTAGTTCACGGACATGTTCACATGGTCACCAGGTAGTTCACGGACATGTTCACATGTCCACATGGTCACCAGGTAGTTCACGGACATGTCCACATGGTCATCAGGTAGTTCACGGACATGTCCACATGGTCACCATGTAGTTCACGGACATGTCCACATGGACACCATGTCGTTCACGGACATGTTCACATGGTCACCATGTAGTTCACGGACATGTTCACATGTCCACATGGACACCAGGTAGTTCATGGACATGTTCACATGTCCACATGGACACCAGGTAGTTCATGGACATGTTCACATGTCCACATGGTCACCAGGTAGTTCACGGACATGTCCACATGGTCACCAGGTAGTTCACGGACATGTCCACATGTCCACATGGTCACCAGGTAATTCACGGACATGTCCACATGTCCACATGGTCACCATGTAGTTCACGGACATGTTCACATGTCCACATGGACACCAGGTAGTTCATGGACATGTTCACATGTCCACATGGTCACCAGGTAGTTCACGGACATGTCCACATGGTCACCAGGTAGTTCACGGACATGTTCACATGTCCACATGGTCACCAGGTAGTTCACGGACATGTTCACATGGTCACCAGGTAGTTCACGGACATGTTGACATGTCCACATGGTCACCAGGTAGTTCACGGACATGTCCACATGGTCACCATGTAGTTTACGGACATGTCCACATGGTCACCAGGTAGTTCACGGACATGTCCACATGGTTACCAGGTAGTTCATGGACATGTCCACATGGTCACCATGTAGTTTACGGACATGTCCACATGGTCACCAGGTAGGTCATGGACATGTTCACATGGTCACATGGTCACCAGGTAGTTCACGGACATGTCCACATGGTCACCAGGTAGTTCACGGACATGTTTACATGTCCACATGGTCACCAGGTAGTTCACGGACATGTCCACATGGTCACCATGTAGTTTACGGACATGTCCACATGGTCAACAGGTAGTTCACGGACATGTCCACATGGTTACCAGGTAGTTCATGGACATGTTCACATGGTCACATGGTCACCAGGTAGTTCACGGACATGTCCACATGGTCACCAGGTAGTTCACGGATATGTTCACATGTCCACATGGTCACCATGTAGTTCACGGACATGTTCACATGGTCACCAGGTAGTTCACGGACATGTTCACATGTCCACATGGTCACCATGTAGTTCACAGACATGTCCACATGGTCACCATGTAGTTCACGGACATGTCCACATGGTCACCATGTAGTTAACGGACATGTCCACATGGTCACCAGGTAGTTAACGGACATGTCCACATGGTCACCAGGTAGTTATCGGACATGTCCACATGGTCACCAGGTAGTTCACGGACATGTCCACATGGTTACCACGTAGTTCATGGACATGTTCACATGGTCAAATGGTCACCAGGTAGTTCACGGACATGTCCACATGGTCACCAGGTAGTTCATGGACATGTTCACATGGTCACATGGTCACCAGGTAGTTCACGGACATGTCCACATGGTCACCAGGTAGTTCACGGACATGTTCACATGTCCACATGGTCACCATGTAGTTCACGGACATGTCCACATGGTCACCAGGTAGTTCACGGACATGTTCACATGTCCACATGGTCACCATGTAGTTCACGGACATGTCCACATGGTCACCAGGTAGGTCACGGACATGTTCACATGGACACCATGTCGTTCACGGACATGTCCACATGGACACCATGTAGTTCACGGACATGTTCACATGTCCACATGGTCACCAGGTAGTTCATGGACATGTTCACATGGTCACATGGTCACCAGGTAGTTCACGGACATGTCCACATGGTCACCAGGTAGTTCATGGACATGTTCACATGGTCACATGGTCACCATGTAGTTCACGGACATGTCCACATGGTCAACAGGTAGTTCACGGACATGTCCACATGGTCACCAGGTAGTTCACGGACATGTTCACATGTCCACATGGTCACCAGGTAGTTCACGGACATGTTCACATGGTCACCAGGTAGTTCACGGACATGTTGACATGTCCACATGGTCACCAGGTAGTTCACGGACATGTCCACATGGTCACCATGTAGTTTACGGACATGTCCACATGGTCACCAGGTAGTTCATGGACATGTTCACATGGTCACATGGTCACCAGGTAGTTCACGGACATGTCCACATGGTCACCAGGTAGTTCACGGACATGTCCACATGGTCACCAGGTAGTTCACGGACATGTTCATATGGTCACCAGGTAGTTCACGGACATGTCCACATGGTCACCAGGTAGTTCACGGACATGTTCACATGTCCACATGGTCACCAGGTAGTTCATGGACATGTCCACATGGTCACCAGGTAGTTCAAGGACATGTCCACATGGTCACCAGGTAGTTCATGGACATGTCCACATGGTCACCAGGTAGTTCACGGACATGTCCACATGGTCACCATGTAGTTTACGGACATGTCCACATGGTCACCAGGTAGTTTATGGACATGTTCACATGTCCACATGGTCACCAGGTAGTTCACGGACATGTCCACATGGTCACCAGGTAGTTCACGGACATGTCCACATGGTCACCAGGTAGTTCACGGACATGTTCATATGGTCACCAGGTAGTTCACGGACATGTCCACATGGACACCATGTAGTTCACGGACATGTCCACATGGTCACCAGGTAGTTCATGGACATGTTCACATGGTCACATGGTCACCAGGTAGTTCACGGACATGTCCACATGGTCAACAGGTAGTTCACGGACATGTCCACATGGTCACCAGGTAGTTCACGGACATGTTCACATGTCCACATGGTCACCAGGTAGTTCACGGACATGTTCACATGGTCACCAGGTAGTTCACGGACATGTTGACATGTCCACATGGTCACCAGGTAGTTCACGGACATGTCCACATGGTCACCATGTAGTTTACGGACATGTACACATGGTCACCAGGTAGTTAATGGACATGTTCACATGGTCAAATGGTCACCAGGTAGTTCACGGACATGTCCACATGGTCACCAGGTAGTTCATGGACATGTTCACATGGTCACATGGTCACCAGGTAGTTCACGGACATGTCCACATGGTCACCAGGTAGTTCACGGACATGTTCACATGTCCACATGGTCACCATGTAGTTCACGGACATGTCCACATGGTCACCAGGTAGTTCACGGACATGTTCACATGTCCACATGGTCACCATGTAGTTCACGGACATGTCCACATGGTCACCAGGTAGGTCACGGACATGTTCACATGTCCACATGGTCACCATGTAGTTCACGGACATGTCCACATGGTCACCAGGTAGTTCATGGACATGTTGACATGTCCACATGGTCACCAGGTAGTTCACGGACAGGTCCACATGGTCACCATGTAGTTCACGGATATGTCCACATGTCCACATGGTCACCAGGTAGTTCACGGACATGTCCACATGTCCACATGGTCACCATGTAGTTCACGGACATGTTCACATGTCCACATGGACACCAGGTAGTTCATGGACATGTTCACATGTCCACATGGTCACCAGGTAGTTCACGGACATGTCCACATGGTCACCAGGTAGGTCACGGACATGTTCACATGTCCACATGGTCACCATGTAGTTCACGGACATGTCCACATGGTCACCAGGTAGTTCACGGACATGTCCACATGGTCACCAGGTAGTTCACGGACATGTCCACATGGTCACCATGTAGTTCACGGACATGTTCACATGGTCACCAGGTAGTTCACGGACATGTTCACATGTCCACATGGTCACCATGTAGTTCACAGACATGTCCACATGGTCACCATGTAGTTCACGGACATGTCCACATGGTCACCATGTAGTTAACGGACATGTCCACATGGTCACCAGGTAGTTCACGGACATGTTCACATGGTCACCAGGTAGTTCACGGACATGTTCACATGTCCACATGGTCACCAGGTAGTTCACGGACATGTCCACATGGTCATCAGGTAGTTCACGGACATGTCCACATGGTCACCATGTAGTTCACGGACATGTCCACATGGACACCATGTCGTTCACGGACATGTTCACATGGTCACCATGTAGTTCACGGACATGTTCACATGTCCACATGGACACCAGGTAGTTCATGGACATGTTCACATGTCCACATGGACACCAGGTAGTTCATGGACATGTTCACATGTCCACATGGTCACCAGGTAGTTCACGGACATGTCCACATGGTCACCAGGTAGTTCACGGACATGTCCACATGTCCACATGGTCACCAGGTAATTCACGGACATGTCCACATGTCCACATGGTCACCATGTAGTTCACGGACATGTTCACATGTCCACATGGACACCAGGTAGTTCATGGACATGTTCACATGTCCACATGGTCACCAGGTAGTTCACGGACATGTCCACATGGTCACCAGGTAGTTCACGGACATGTTCACATGTCCACATGGTCACCAGGTAGTTCACGGACATGTTCACATGGTCACCAGGTAGTTCACGGACATGTTGACATGTCCACATGGTCACCAGGTAGTTCACGGACATGTCCACATGGTCACCATGTAGTTTACGGACATGTCCACATGGTCACCAGGTAGTTCACGGACATGTCCACATGGTTACCAGGTAGTTCATGGACATGTCCACATGGTCACCATGTAGTTTACGGACATGTCCACATGGTCACCAGGTAGGTCATGGACATGTTCACATGGTCACATGGTCACCAGGTAGTTCACGGACATGTCCACATGGTCACCAGGTAGTTCACGGACATGTTTACATGTCCACATGGTCACCAGGTAGTTCACGGACATGTCCACATGGTCACCATGTAGTTTACGGACATGTCCACATGGTCAACAGGTAGTTCACGGACATGTCCACATGGTTACCAGGTAGTTCATGGACATGTTCACATGGTCACATGGTCACCAGGTAGTTCACGGACATGTCCACATGGTCACCAGGTAGTTCACGGATATGTTCACATGTCCACATGGTCACCATGTAGTTCACGGACATGTTCACATGGTCACCAGGTAGTTCACGGACATGTTCACATGTCCACATGGTCACCATGTAGTTCACAGACATGTCCACATGGTCACCATGTAGTTCACGGACATGTCCACATGGTCACCATGTAGTTAACGGACATGTCCACATGGTCACCAGGTAGTTAACGGACATGTCCACATGGTCACCAGGTAGTTATCGGACATGTCCACATGGTCACCAGGTAGTTCACGGACATGTCCACATGGTTACCACGTAGTTCATGGACATGTTCACATGGTCAAATGGTCACCAGGTAGTTCACGGACATGTCCACATGGTCACCAGGTAGTTCATGGACATGTTCACATGGTCACATGGTCACCAGGTAGTTCACGGACATGTCCACATGGTCACCAGGTAGTTCACGGACATGTTCACATGTCCACATGGTCACCATGTAGTTCACGGACATGTCCACATGGTCACCAGGTAGTTCACGGACATGTTCACATGTCCACATGGTCACCATGTAGTTCACGGACATGTCCACATGGTCACCAGGTAGGTCACGGACATGTTCACATGGACACCATGTCGTTCACGGACATGTCCACATGGACACCATGTAGTTCACGGACATGTTCACATGTCCACATGGTCACCAGGTAGTTCATGGACATGTTCACATGGTCACATGGTCACCAGGTAGTTCACGGACATGTCCACATGGTCACCAGGTAGTTCATGGACATGTTCACATGGTCACATGGTCACCATGTAGTTCACGGACATGTCCACATGGTCAACAGGTAGTTCACGGACATGTCCACATGGTCACCAGGTAGTTCACGGACATGTTCACATGTCCACATGGTCACCAGGTAGTTCACGGACATGTTCACATGGTCACCAGGTAGTTCACGGACATGTTGACATGTCCACATGGTCACCAGGTAGTTCACGGACATGTCCACATGGTCACCATGTAGTTTACGGACATGTCCACATGGTCACCAGGTAGTTCATGGACATGTTCACATGGTCACATGGTCACCAGGTAGTTCACGGACATGTCCACATGGTCACCAGGTAGTTCACGGACATGTCCACATGGTCACCAGGTAGTTCACGGACATGTTCATATGGTCACCAGGTAGTTCACGGACATGTCCACATGGTCACCAGGTAGTTCACGGACATGTTCACATGTCCACATGGTCACCAGGTAGTTCATGGACATGTCCACATGGTCACCAGGTAGTTCAAGGACATGTCCACATGGTCACCAGGTAGTTCATGGACATGTCCACATGGTCACCAGGTAGTTAACGGACATGTCCACATGGTCACCATGTAGTTTACGGACATGTCCACATGGTCACCAGGTAGTTTATGGACATGTTCACATGTCCACATGGTCACCAGGTAGTTCACGGACATGTCCACATGGTCACCAGGTAGTTCACGGACATGTCCACATGGTCACCAGGTAGTTCACGGACATGTTCATATGGTCACCAGGTAGTTCACGGACATGTCCACATGGTCACCAGGTAGTTCACGGACATGTTCACATGTCCACATGGTCACCAGGTAGTTCATGGACATGTCCACATGGTCACCAGGTAGTTCAAGGACATGTCCACATGGTCACCAGGTAGTTCATGGACATGTCCACATGGTCACCAGGTAGTTCATGGACATGTCCACATGGTCACCAGGTAGTTCACGGACATGTTCACATGGTCACCATGTAGTTTACGGACATGTCCACATGGTCACCAGGTTGTTCACGTTCATGTTCACATGTCCACATGGTCACCATGTAGTTCACGGACATGTTCACATGTCCACATGGTCACCAGGTAGTTCACGGAAATGTTTACATGGTCACATGGTCACCAGGTAGTTCACGGACATGTCCACATGGTCACCAGGTAGTTCACGGACATGTCCACATGGTCACCAGGTAGTTCACGGACATGTCCACATGGTCACCAGGTAGTTCACGGACATGTCTTCATGGTCACCAGGTAGTTCACGGACATGTCCACATGGTCACCAGGTAGTTCATGGGCATGTCTACATGTCCACATGGTCACCAGGTACTTCATGGAAGTGTCCACATGTCCACATGGTCACCAGGTAGTTCACGGACATGTCCACATGGTCACCAGGTAGTTCACGGACATGTCTTCATGGTCACCAGGTAGTTCACGGACATGTCCACATGGTCACCAGGACGTTCATGGACATGTCCACATGTCCACATGGTCACCAGGTAGTTCATAGACATGTCCACATGGTCACCAGGTAGTTCACAGACATGTTCACATGTCCACATGGTCACCAGGTAGTTCACAGACATGTTCACATGTCCACATGGTCACCAGGTAGTTCACGGACATGTCCACATGTCCACATGGTCACCAGGTAGTTCACGGACATGTCCACATGGACACCAGGTAGTTCACGGACATGTCCACATGTCCACATGGTCACCAGGTAGTTCACGACATGTCCACATGGTCCCCAGGTAGTTCATGGTCATGTCCACATGGTCACCAGGTAGTTCACGGACATATCCACATGGTCACCAGGTAGTTCACGGACATGTCCACATGGTCACCAGGTAGTTCACGGACATGTTCACATGTCCACATGGTCACCAGGTAGTTCATGGACATGTCCACATGGTCACCAGGTAGTTCATGGACATGTCCACATGGTCACCAGGTTGTTCATGGACATGTCCACATGGTCACCAGGTAGTTCACAGACATGTTCACATGTCCACATGGTCACCAGGTAGTTCACGGACATGTCCACATGGTCACCAGGTAGTTCACGGACATGTTCACATGGTCACCAGGTAGTTCACGGACATGTCCACATGGTCACCAGGTAGTTCATGGACATGTCCACATGGTCACCAGGTAGTTCACAGACATGTTCACATGTCCACATGGTCACCAGGTAGTTCACGGACATGTTCACATGGTCACCATGTAGTTTACGGACATGTCCACATGGTCACCAGGTACTTCATGGACATGTCCACATGGTTACCAGGTAGTTCACGGACATGTCCACATGGTCACCAGGTAGTTCACGGACATGTCCACATGGTCACCAGGTAGTTCACGGACATGTCCACATGGTCACCAGGTAGTTCACGGACATGTCCACATGGTCACCAGGTAGTTCACGGATATGTTCACATGTCCACATGGTCACCAGGTAGTTCACGGACATGTTTACATGTCCACATGGTCACCAGGTAGTTCACGGACATGTTCACACGGTCACCAGGTAGTTCACGGACATGTTCACATGGTCACCAGGTAGTTCACAGACATGTCCACATGGTCACCAGGTAGTTCACGGACATGTCTACATGGTCACCAGGTAGTTCACGGATATGTCCACATGTCCACATGGTCACCATGTAGTTCACGGATATGTCCACATGTCCATATGGTCACCAGGTAGTTCACGGACATGTTCACATGTCAAAATGGTCACCATGTAGTTCACGGACATGTCCATATGGTCACCAGGTAGTTCACGGACATGTCCACATGGTCACAAGGTAGTTCAGGGATATGTTCACATGTCCACATGGTCACCATGTAGTTCACGGACATGTCCACATGGTCAACAGGTAGTTCACGGATATGTTCACATGTCCACATGGTCACCAGGTAGTTCACGGACATGTTCACATGGTTACCAGGTAGTTCACGGACATGTTCATATGTCCACATGGTCACCATGTAGTTCACGGACATGTTCACATGGTCACCAGGTAGTTCACGGACATGTTCACATGTCCACATGGTCACCATGTAGTTCACAGACATGTCCACATGGTCACCATGTAGTTCACGGACATGTCCACATGGTCACCATGTAGTTAACGGACATGTCCACATGGTCACCAGGTAGTTCACGGACATGTCCACATGGTCACCATGTAGTTCACGGACATGTCCACATGGACACCATGTCGTTCACGGACATGTCCACATGGACACCATGTCGTTCACGGACATGTCCACATGGACACCATGTAGTTCACGGACATGTCCACATGGTCACCAGGTAGTTCATGGACATGTTCACATGGTCACATGGTCACCAGGTAGTTCACGGACATGTCCACATGGTCAACAGGTAGTTCACGGACATGTCCACATGGTCACCAGGTAGTTCACGGACATGTTCACATGTCCACATGGTCACCAGGTAGTTCACGGACATGTTCACATGGTCACCAGGTAGTTCACGGACATGTTGACATGTCCACATGGTCACCAGGTAGTTCACGGACATGTCCACATGGTCACCATGTAGTTTACGGACATGTACACATGGTCACCAGGTAGTTAATGGACATGTTCACATGGTCAAATGGTCACCAGGTAGTTCACGGACATGTCCACATGGTCACCAGGTAGTTCATGGACATGTTCACATGGTCACATGGTCACCAGGTAGTTCACGGACATGTCCACATGGTCACCAGGTAGTTCACGGACATGTTCACATGTCCACATGGTCACCATGTAGTTCACGGACATGTCCACATGGTCACCAGGTAGTTCACGGACATGTTCACATGTCCACATGGTCACCATGTAGTTCACGGACATGTCCACATGGTCACCAGGTAGGTCACGGACATGTTCACATGTCCACATGGTCACCATGTAGTTCACGGACATGTCCACATGGTCACCAGGTAGTTCATGGACATGTTGACATGTCCACATGGTCACCAGGTAGTTCACGGACATGTCCACATGGTCACCATGTAGTTCACGGACATGTTCACATGTCCACATGGTCACCAGGTAGTTCACGGACATGTTGACATGTCCACATGGTCACCAGGTAATTCACGGACATGTCCACATGGTCACCATGTAGTTCACGGACATGTTCCCATGTCCACATGGTCACCAGGTAGTTCACGGACATGTCCACATGGTCACCATGTAGTTCAGGACATTTTTACATGTTCACATGGTCACCAGGTAGTTCACGGACATGTCCACATGGTCACCATGTAGTTCACGGACATGTTCACATGGTCACCAGGTAGTTCACGGACATGTCCACATGGTCACCATGTAGTTCACGGACATGTTCACATGGTCACCAGGTAGTTCACGGACATGTCCACATGGTCACCATGTAGTTCACGGACATGTCCACATGGTCACCAGGTAGTTCACGGACATGTCCACATGGTCACCATGTAGTTCACGGACATGTTCACATGGTCACCAGGTAGTTCACGGACATGTTCACATGTCCACATGGTCACCATGTAGTTCACAGACATGTCCACATGGTCACCATGTAGTTCACGGAATGTCCACATGGTCACCATGTAGTTCACGGACATGTCCACATGGACACCATGTCGTTCACGGACATGTTCACATGTCCACATGGTCACCAGGTAGTTCACGGACATGTCCACATGTCCACATGGTCACCATGTAGTTCACGGACATGTTCACATGTCACATGGTCACCAGGTAGTTCACGGACATGTCCACATATCCACATGGTCACCATGTAGTTCACGGACATGTTCACATGGTCACCAGGTAGTTCACGGACATGTTGACATGTCCACATGGTCACCAGGTAGTTCACGGACATGTCCACATGGTCACCATGTAGTTTACGGACATGTCCACATGGTCACCAGGTAGTTCACGGACATGTCCACATGGTTACCAGGTAGTTCATGGACATGTCCACATGGTCACCATGTAGTTTACGGACATGTCCACATGGTCACCAGGAAGGTCATGGACATGTTCACATGGTCACATGGTCACCAGGTAGTTCACGGACATGTCCACATGGTCACCAGGTAGTTCACGGACATGTTTACATGTCCACATGGTCACCAGCTAGTTCACGGACATGTCCACATGGTCACCATGTAGTTTACGGACATGTCCAAATGGTCAACAGGTAGTTCACGGACATGTCCACATGGTTACCAGGTAGTTCATGGACATGTTCACATGGTCACATGGTCACCAGGTAGTTCACGGACATGTCCACATGGTCACCAGGTAGTTCACGGATATGTTCACATGTCCACATCGTCACCAGGTAGTTCACGGACATGTTCACATGGTCACCAGGTAGTTCACGGATATGTCCACATGTCCACATGGTCACCATGTAGTTCACGGACATGTTCACATGGTCACCAGGTAGTTCACGGACATGTTCACATGGTCACCATGTAGTTCACAGACATGTCCACATGGTCACCATGTAGTTCACGGACATGTCCACATGGTCACCAGGTAGTTCACGGACATGTCCACATGGTCACCAGGTAGTTCACGGACATGTCCACATGGTCACCAGGTAGTTCACGGACATGTTGACATGTCCACATGGTCACCAGGTAGTTCACGGACATGTCCACATGGTCACCATGTAGTTTACGGACATGTCCACATGGTCACCAGGTAGTTCACGGACATGTCCACATGGTTACCAGGTAGTTCATGGACATGTCCACATGGTCACCATGTAGTTTACGGACATGTCCACATGGTCACCAGGAAGGTCATGGACATGTTCACATGGTCACATGGTCACCAGGTAGTTCACGGACATGTCCACATGGTCACCAGGTAGTTCACGGACATGTTTACATGTCCACATGGTCACCAGCTAGTTCACGGACATGTCCACATGGTCACCATGTAGTTTACGGACATGTCCAAATGGTCAACAGGTAGTTCACGGACATGTCCACATGGTTACCAGGTAGTTCATGGACATGTTCACATGGTCACATGGTCACCAGGTAGTTCACGGACATGTCCACATGGTCACCAGGTAGTTCACGGATATGTTCACATGTCCACATCGTCACCAGGTAGTTCACGGACATGTTCACATGGTCACCAGGTAGTTCACGGATATGTCCACATGTCCACATGGTCACCATGTAGTTCACGGACATGTTCACATGGTCACCAGGTAGTTCACGGACATGTTCACATGGTCACCATGTAGTTCACAGACATGTCCACATGGTCACCATGTAGTTCACGGACATGTCCACATGGTCACCAGGTAGTTCACGGACATGTCCACATGGTCACCAGGTAGTTCACGGACATGTCCACATGGTCACCAGGTAGTTCACGGACATGTTGACATGTCCACATGGTCACCAGGTAGTTCACGGACATGTCCACATGGTCACCATGTAGTTTACGGACATGTCCACATGGTCACCAGGTAGTTCACGGACATGTCCACATGGTTACCAGGTAGTTCATGGACATGTCCACATGGTCACCATGTAGTTTACGGACATGTCCACATGGTCACCAGGTAGGTCATGGACATGTTCACATGGTCACATGGTCACCAGGTAGTTCACGGACATGTCCACATGGTCACCAGGTAGTTCACGGACATGTTTACATGTCCACATGGTCACCAGGTAGTTCACGGACATGTCCACATGGTCACCATGTAGTTTACGGACATGTCCACATGGTCAACAGGTAGTTCACGGACATGTCCACATGGTTACCAGGTAGTTCATGGACATGTTCACATGGTCACATGGTCACCAGGTAGTTCACGGACATGTCCACATGGTCACCAGGTAGTTCACGGATATGTTCACATGTCCACATGGTCACCAGGTAGTTCACGGACATGGTCACATGGTCACCAGGTAGTTCACGGACATGTTCACATGGTCACCATGTAGTTCACAGACATGTCCACATGGTCACCATGTAGTTCACGGACATGTTCACATGGTCACCAGGTAGTTCACGGACATGTTCACATGGTCACCAGGTAGTTCACGGATATGTCCACATGTCCACATGGTCACCATGTAGTTCACGGACATGTTCACATGGTCACCAGGTAGTTCACGGACATGTTCACATGGTCACCAGGTAGTTCACGGACATGTTCACATGTCCACATGGTCACCATGTAGTTCACAGACATGTCCACATGGTCACCATGTAGTTCACGGACATGTCCACATGGTCACCATGTAGTTAATGGACATGTCCACATGGTCACCAGGTAGTTAACGGACATGTCCACATGGTCACCAGGTAGTTCACGGACATGTCCACATGGTCACCAGGTAGTTCACGGACATGTTCACATGGTCACCAGGTAGTTCACGGACATGTTCACATGGTCACCAGGTAGTTCACGGACATGTTCACATGTCCACATGGTAACCATGTAGTTCACAGACATGTCCACATGGTCACCAGGTAGTTCACGGACATGTCCACATGGTCACCATGTAGTTCACGGACATGTTCACATGTCCACATGGTCACCAGGTAGTTCATGGACATGTCCACATGGTCACCAGGTAGTTCACGGACATGTTCACATGGTCACCAGGTAGTTCACGGACATGTTCACATGGTCACCAGGTAGTTCACGGACATGTTCACATGTCCACATGGTCACCATGTAGTTCACAGACATGTCCACATGGTCACCATGTAGTTCACGGACATGTCCACATGGTCACCATGTAGTTAACGGACATGTTCACATGGTCACCAGGTAGTTAACGGACATGTCCACATGGTCACCAGGTAGTTCACGGACATGTCCACATGGTCACCATGTAGTTCACGGACATGTCCACATGGACACCAGGTAGTACACGGACATGTCCACATGGTCACCAGGTAGTTCATGGACATGTTCACATGGTCACATGGTCACCAGGTAGTTATCGGACATGTCCACATGGTCACCAGGTAGTTCACGGACATGTCCACATGGTTACCAGGTAGTTCATGGACATGTTCACATGGTCAAATGGTCACCAGGTAGTTCACGGACATGTCCACATGGTCACCAGGTAGTTCATGGACATGTTCACATGGTCACATGGTCACCAGGTAGTTCACGGACATGTCCACATGGTCACCAGGTAGTTCACGGACATGTTCACATGTCCACATGGTCACCATGTAGTTCACGGACATGTCCACATGGTCACCAGGTAGTTCACGGACATGTCCACATGGTCACCATGTAGTTCACGGACATGTCCACATGGTCACCAGGTAGTTCACGGACATGTCCACATGGTCACCAGGTAGTTCACGGACATGTTCACATGGTCACCAGGTAGTTCACGGACATGTTGACATGTCCACATGGTCACCAGGTAGTTCACGGACATGTCCACATGGTCACCATGTAGTTTACGGACATGTCCACATGGTCACCAGGTAGTTCACGGACATGTCCACATGGTTACCAGGTAGTTCATGGACATGTCCACATGGTCACCATGTAGTTTACGGACATGTCCACATGGTCACCAGGTAGGTCATGGACATGTTCACATGGTCACATGGTCACCAGGTAGTTCACGGACATGTCCACATGGTCACCAGGTAGTTCACGGACATGTTTACATGTCCACATGGTCACCAGGTAGTTCACGGACATGTCCACATGGTCACCATGTAGTTTACGGACATGTCCACATGGTCAACAGGTAGTTCACGGACATGTCCACATGGTTACCAGGTAGTTCATGGACATGTTCACATGGTCACATGGTCACCAGGTAGTTCACGGACATGTCCGCATGGTCACCAGGTAGTTCACGGATATGTTCACATGTCCACATGGTCACCAGGTAGTTCACGGACATGTTCACATGGTCACCAGGTAGTTCACGGATATGTCCACATGTCCACATGGTCACCATGTAGTTCACGGACATGTTCACATGGTCACCAGGTAGTTCACGGACATGTTCACATGGTCACCATGTAGTTCACAGACATGTCCACATGGTCACCATGTAGTTCACGGACATGTTCACATGGTCACCAGGTAGTTCACGGACATGTTCACATGGTCACCAGGTAGTTCACGGATATGTCCACATGTCCACATGGTCACCATGTAGTTCACGGACATGTTCACATGGTCACCAGGTAGTTCACGGACATGTTCACATGGTCACCAGGTAGTTCACGGACATGTTCACATGTCCACATGGTCACCATGTTGTTCACAGACATCTCCACATGGTCACCATGTAGTTCACGGACATGTCCACATGGTCACCATGTAGTTAACGGACATGTCCACATGGTCACCAGGTAGTTAACGGACATGTCCACATGGTCACCAGGTAGTTCACGGACATGTCCACATGGTCACCAGGTAGTTCACGGACATGTTCACATGGTCACCAGGTAGTTCACGGACATGTTCACATGGTCACCAGGTTTTTCACGGACATGTTCACATGTCCACATGGTCACCATGTAGTTCACAGACATGTCCACATGGTCACCAGGTAGTTCACGGACATGTCCACATGGTCACCAGGTAGTTCACGGACATGTTCACATGTCCACATGGTCACCAGGCAGTTCATGGACATGTCCACATGGTCACCATGTAGTTCACGGACATGTCCACATGGTCACCATGTAGTTAACGGACATGTTCACATGGTCACCAGGTAGTTAACGGACATGTCCACATGGTCACCAGGTAGTTCACGGACATGTCCACATGGTCACCATGTAGTTCACGGACATGTCCACATGGACACCAGGTAGTACACGGACATGTCCACATGGTCACCAGGTAGTTCATGGACATGTTCACATGGTCACATGGTCACCAGGTAGTTATCGGACATGTCCACATGGTCACCAGGTAGTTCACGGACATGTCCACATGGTTACCAGGTAGTTCATGGACATGTTCACATGGTCAAAATGTCACCAGGTAGTTCACGGACATGTCCACATGGTCACCAGGTAGTTCATGGACATGTTCACATGGTCACATGGTCACCAAGTAGTTCACGGACATGTCCACATGGTCACCAGGTAGTTCACGGACATGTTCACATGTCCACATGGTCACCATGTAGTTCACGGACATGTCCACATGGTCACCAGGTAGTTCACGGACATGTTCACATGTCCACATAGTCACCATGTAGTTCACGGACATGTCCACATGGTCACCAGGTAGGTCACGGACATGTTCACATGTCCACATGGTCACCATGTAGTTCACGGACATGTCCACATGGTCACCAGGTAGTTCACGGACATGTTGACATGTCCACATGGTCACCAGGTAGTTCACGGACATGTCCACATGGTCACCATGTAGTTCACGGACATGTTCACATGTCCACATGGTCACCAGGTAGTTCACGGACATGTTGACATGTCCACATGGTCACCAGGTAATTCACGGACATGTCCACATGGTCACCATGTAGTTCACGGACATGTTCCCATGTCCACATGGTCACCAGGTAGTTCACGGACATGTCCACATGGTCACCATGTAGTTCAGGACATTTTCACATGTTCACATGGTCACCAGGTAGTTCACGGACATGTTCACATGGTTACCAGGTAGTTCACGGACATGTCCACATGGTCACCAGGTAGTTCACGGACATGTCTACATGGTCACCAGGTAGTTCACGGATATGTTCACATGTCCACATGGTCACCAGGTAGTTCACGGACATGTTTACATGTCCACATGGTCACCAGGTAGTTCACGGACATGTTCACACGGTCACCAGGTAGTTCACAGACATGTCCACATGGTCACCAGGTAGTTCACGGACATGTCCACATGGTCACCAGGTAGTTCACGGATATGTCCACATGTCCACATGGTCACCAGGTAGTTCACGGATATGTCCACATGTCCATATGGTCACCAGGTAGTTCACGGATATGTCCACATGTCCAAATGGTCACCATGTAGTTCACGGACATGTCCATATGGTCACCAGGTAGTTCACGGACATGTCCACATGGTCACAAGGTAGTTCAGGGATATGTTCACATGTCCACATGGTCACCATGTAGTTCACGGACATGTCCACATGGTCACCAGGTAGTTCACGGATATGTTCACATGTCCACATGGTCACCAGGTAGTTCACGGACATGTTCACATGTCCACATGGTCACCATGTAGTTCACGGACATGTTCACATGGTCACCAGGTAGTTCACGGACATGTTCACATGTCCACATGGTCACCATGTAGTTCACAGACATGTCCACATGGTCACCATGTAGTTCACGGACATGTCCACATGGTCACCATGTAGTTAACGGACATGTCCACATGGTCACCAGGTAGTTCACGGACATGTCCACATGGTCACCATGTAGTTCACGGACATGTCCACATGGACACCATGTAGTTCACGGACATGTTCACATGTCCACATGGTCACCAGGTAGTTCATGGACATGTTCACATGGTCACAAGGTCACCAGGTAGTTCACGGACATGTCCACATGGTCACCAGGTAGTTCATGGACATGTTCACATGGTCACATGGTCACCATGTAGTTCACGGACATGTCCACATGGTCAACAGGTAGTTCACGGACATGTCCACATGGTCACCAGGTAGTTCACGGACATGTTCACATGTCCACATGGTCACCAGGTAGTTCACGGACATGTTCACATGGTCACCAGGTAGTTCACGGACATGTTGACATGTCCACATGGTCACCAGGTAGTTCACGGACATGTCCACATGGTCACCATGTAGTTTACGGACATGTCCACATGGTCACCAGGTAGTTCATGGACATGTTCACATGGTCACATGGTCACCAGGTAGTTCACGGACATGTCCACATGGTCACCAGGTAGTTCACGGACATGTCCACATGGTCACCAGGTAGTTCACGGACATGTTCATATGGTCACCAGGTAGTTCACGGATATGTCCACATGGTCACCAGGTAGTTCACGGACATGTTCACATGTCCACATGGTCACCAGGTAGTTCATGGACATGTCCACATGGTCACCAGGTAGTTCAAGGACATGTCCACATGGTCACCAGGTAGTTCATGGACATGTCCACATGGTCACCAGGTAGTTCACGGACATGTCCACATGGTCACCATGTAGTTTACGGACATGTCCACATGGTCACCAGGTAGTTCATGGACATGTTCACATGTCCACATGGTCACCAGGTAGTTCACGGACATGTCCACATGGTCACCAGGTAGTTCACGGACATGTCCACATGGTCACCAGGTAGTTCACGGACATGTTCATATAGTCACCAGGTAGTTCACGGACATGTCCACATGGTCACCAGGTAGTTCACGGACATGTTCACATGTCCACATGGTCACCAGGTAGTTCATGGACATGTCCACATGGTCACCAGGTAGTTCAAGGACATGTCCACATGGTCACCAGGTAGTTCATGGACATGTCCACATGGTCACCAGGTAGTTCATGGACATGTCCACATGGTCACCAGGTAGTTCACGGACATGTTCACATGGTCACCATGTAGTTTACGGACATGTCCACATGGTCACCAGGTTGTTCACGTTCATGTTCACATGTCCACATGGTCACCATGTAGTTCACGGACATGTTCACATGTCCACATGGTCACCAGGTAGTTCACGGACATGTTTACATGGTCACATGGTCACCAGGTAGTTCACGGACATGTCCACATGGTCACCAGGTAGTTCACGGACATGTCCACATGGTCACCAGGTAGTTCACGGACATGTCCACATGGTCACCAGGTAGTTCACGGACATGTCTTCATGGTCACCAGGTAGTTCACGGACATGTCCACATGGTCACCAGGTAGTTCATGGGCATGTCCACATGTCCACATGGTCACCAGGTATTCATGGACATGTCCACATGTCCACATGGTCACCAGGTAGTTCACGGACATGTCCACATGGTCACCAGGTAGTTCACGGACATGTCTTCATGGTCACCAGGTAGTTCACGGACATGTCCACATGGTCACCAGGACGTTCATGGACATGTCCACATGTCCACATGGTCACCAGGTAGTTCATAGACATGTCCACATGGTCACCAGGTAGTTCACAGACATGTTCACATGTCCACATGGTCACCAGGTAGTTCACGGACATGTCCACATGGACACCAGGTAGTTCACGGACATGTCCACATATCCACATGGTCACCAGGTAGTTCACGGACATGTCCACATGGTCACCAGGTAGTTCACGGACATGTTCACATGTCCACATGGTCACCAGGTAGTTCATGGACATGTCCACATGGTCACCAGGTAGTTCATGGACATGTCCACATGGTCACCAGGTAGTTCATGGACATGTCCAGATGGTCACCAGGTAGTTCATGGACATGTCCACATGGTCACCAGGTAGTTCACCGACATGTTCACATGTCCACATGGTCACCAGGTAGTTAACGGACATGTCCACATGGTCACCAGGTAGTTCACGGACATGTTCACATGGTCACCAGGTAGATCACGGACATGTCCACATGGTCACCAGGTAGTTCATGGACATGTCCACATGGTCACCAGGTAGTTCACAGACATGTTCACATGTCCACATGGTCACCAGGTAGTTCACGGACATGTTCACATGGTCACCATGTAGTTTACGGACATGTCCACATGGTCACCAGGTACTTCATGGACATGTCCACATGGTTACCAGGTAGTTCACGGACATGTCCACATGGTCACCAGGTAGTTCACGGACATGTCCACATGGTCACCAGGTAGTTCACGGACATGTCCACATGGTCACCAGGTAGTTCACGGACATGTCCACATGGTCACCAGGTAGTTCACGGATATGTTCACATGTCCACATGGTCACCAGGTAGTTCACGGACATGTTTACATGTCCACATGGTCACCAGGTAGTTCACGGACATGTTCACATGGTCACCAGGTAGTTCACAGACATGTCCACATGGTCACCAGGTAGTTCACGGACATGTCCACATGGTCACCAGGTAGTTCACGGATATGTCCACATGTCCACATGGTCACCATGTAGTTCACGGATATGTCCACATGTCCATATGGTCACCAGGTAGTTCACGGACATGTTCACATGTCAAAATGGTCACCATGTAGTTCACGGACATGTCCATATGGTCACCAGGTAGTTCACGGACATGTCCACATGGTCACAAGGTAGTTCAGGGATATGTTCACATGTCCACATGGTCACCATGTAGTTCACGGACATGTCCACATGGTCAACAGGTAGTTCACGGATATGTTCACATGTCCACATGGTCACCAGGTAGTTCACGGACATGTTCACATGGTTACCAGGTAGTTCACGGACATGTTCACATGTCCACATGGTCACCATGTAGTTCACGGACATGTTCACATGGTCACCAGGTAGTTCACGGACATGTTCACATGGTTACCAGGTAGTTCACGGACATGTTCACATGTCCACATGGTCACCATGTAGTTCACGGACATGTTCACATGGTCACCAGGTAGTTCACGGACATGTTCACATGTCCACATGGTCACCATGTAGTTCACAGACATGTCCACATGGTCACCATGTAGTTCACGGACATGTCCACATGGTCACCATGTAGTTAACGGACATGTCCACATGGTCACCAGGTAGTTCACGGACATGTCCACATGGTCACCATGTAGTTCACGGACATGTCCACATGGACACCATGTCGTTCACGGACATGTCCACATGGACACCATGTAGTTCACGGACATGTTCACATGTCCACATGGTCACCAGGTAGTTCATGGACATGTTCACATGGTCACATGGTCACCAGGTAGTTCACGGACATGTCCACATGGTCAACAGGTAGTTCACGGACATGTCCACATGGTCACCAGGTAGTTCACGGACATGTTCACATGTCCACATGGTCACCAGGTAGTTCACGGACATGTTCACATGGTCACCAGGTAGTTCACGGACATGTTGACATGTCCACATGGTCACCAGGTAGTTCACGGACATGTCCACATGGTCACCATGTAGTTTACGGACATGTACACATGGTCACCAGGTAGTTAATGGACATGTTCACATGGTCACATGGTCACCAGGTAGTTCACGGACATGTCCACATGGTCACCAGGTAGTTCACGGACATGTCCACATGGTCACCAGGTAGTTCACGGACATGTCCACATGGTCACCAGGTAGTTCACGGACATGTTCACATGTCCACATGGTCACCAGGTAGTTCATGGACATGTCCACATGGTCACCAGGTAGTTCAAGGACATGTCCACATGGTCACCAGGTAGTTCATGGACATGTCCACATGGTCACCAGGTAGTTCATGGACATGTCCACATGGTCACCAGGTAGTTCACGGACATGTTCACATGGTCACCATGTAGTTTACGGACATGTCCACATGGTCACCAGGTTGTTCACGTTCATGTTCACATGTCCACATGGTCACCATGTAGTTCACGGACATGTTCACATGTCCACATGGTCACCAGGTAGTTCACGGACATGTTTACATGGTCACATGGTCACCAGGTAGTTCACGGACATGTCCACATGGTCACCAGGTAGTTCACGGACATGTCCACATGGTCACCAGGTAGTTCACGGACATGTCCACATGGTCACCAGGTAGTTCACGGACATGTCTTCATGGTCACCAGGTAGTTCACGGACATGTCCACATGGTCACCAGGTAGTTCATGGGCATGTCCACATGTCCACATGGTCACCAGGTATTCATGGACATGTCCACATGTCCACATGGTCACCAGGTAGTTCACGGACATGTCCACATGGTCACCAGGTAGTTCACGGACATGTCTTCATGGTCACCAGGTAGTTCACGGACATGTCCACATGGTCACCAGGACGTTCATGGACATGTCCACATGTCCACATGGTCACCAGGTAGTTCATAGACATGTCCACATGGTCACCAGGTAGTTCACAGACATGTTCACATGTCCACATGGTCACCAGGTAGTTCACGGACATGTCCACATGGACACCAGGTAGTTCACGGACATGTCCACATATCCACATGGTCACCAGGTAGTTCACGGACATGTCCACATGGTCACCAGGTAGTTCACGGACATGTTCACATGTCCACATGGTCACCAGGTAGTTCATGGACATGTCCACATGGTCACCAGGTAGTTCATGGACATGTCCACATGGTCACCAGGTAGTTCATGGACATGTCCAGATGGTCACCAGGTAGTTCATGGACATGTCCACATGGTCACCAGGTAGTTCACCGACATGTTCACATGTCCACATGGTCACCAGGTAGTTAACGGACATGTCCACATGGTCACCAGGTAGTTCACGGACATGTTCACATGGTCACCAGGTAGATCACGGACATGTCCACATGGTCACCAGGTAGTTCATGGACATGTCCACATGGTCACCAGGTAGTTCACAGACATGTTCACATGTCCACATGGTCACCAGGTAGTTCACGGACATGTTCACATGGTCACCATGTAGTTTACGGACATGTCCACATGGTCACCAGGTACTTCATGGACATGTCCACATGGTTACCAGGTAGTTCACGGACATGTCCACATGGTCACCAGGTAGTTCACGGACATGTCCACATGGTCACCAGGTAGTTCACGGACATGTCCACATGGTCACCAGGTAGTTCACGGACATGTCCACATGGTCACCAGGTAGTTCACGGATATGTTCACATGTCCACATGGTCACCAGGTAGTTCACGGACATGTTTACATGTCCACATGGTCACCAGGTAGTTCACGGACATGTTCACATGGTCACCAGGTAGTTCACAGACATGTCCACATGGTCACCAGGTAGTTCACGGACATGTCCACATGGTCACCAGGTAGTTCACGGATATGTCCACATGTCCACATGGTCACCATGTAGTTCACGGATATGTCCACATGTCCATATGGTCACCAGGTAGTTCACGGACATGTTCACATGTCAAAATGGTCACCATGTAGTTCACGGACATGTCCATATGGTCACCAGGTAGTTCACGGACATGTCCACATGGTCACAAGGTAGTTCAGGGATATGTTCACATGTCCACATGGTCACCATGTAGTTCACGGACATGTCCACATGGTCAACAGGTAGTTCACGGATATGTTCACATGTCCACATGGTCACCAGGTAGTTCACGGACATGTTCACATGGTTACCAGGTAGTTCACGGACATGTTCACATGTCCACATGGTCACCATGTAGTTCACGGACATGTTCACATGGTCACCAGGTAGTTCACGGACATGTTCACATGGTTACCAGGTAGTTCACGGACATGTTCACATGTCCACATGGTCACCATGTAGTTCACGGACATGTTCACATGGTCACCAGGTAGTTCACGGACATGTTCACATGTCCACATGGTCACCATGTAGTTCACAGACATGTCCACATGGTCACCATGTAGTTCACGGACATGTCCACATGGTCACCATGTAGTTAACGGACATGTCCACATGGTCACCAGGTAGTTCACGGACATGTCCACATGGTCACCATGTAGTTCACGGACATGTCCACATGGACACCATGTCGTTCACGGACATGTCCACATGGACACCATGTAGTTCACGGACATGTTCACATGTCCACATGGTCACCAGGTAGTTCATGGACATGTTCACATGGTCACATGGTCACCAGGTAGTTCACGGACATGTCCACATGGTCAACAGGTAGTTCACGGACATGTCCACATGGTCACCAGGTAGTTCACGGACATGTTCACATGTCCACATGGTCACCAGGTAGTTCACGGACATGTTCACATGGTCACCAGGTAGTTCACGGACATGTTGACATGTCCACATGGTCACCAGGTAGTTCACGGACATGTCCACATGGTCACCATGTAGTTTACGGACATGTACACATGGTCACCAGGTAGTTAATGGACATGTTCACATGGTCACATGGTCACCAGGTAGTTCACGGACATGTCCACATGGTCACCAGGTAGTTCACGGACATGTCCACATGGTCACCAGGTAGTTCACGGACATGTCCACATGGTCACCAGGTAGTTCACGGACATGTCCACATGGTCACCAGGTAGTTCACGGACATGTTCATATGGTCACCAGGTAGTTCACGGACATGTCCACATGGTCACCAGGTAGTTCACGGACATGTTCACATGTCCACATGGTCACCAGGTAGTTCATGGACATGTCCACATGGTCACCAGGTAGTTCAAGGACATGTCCACATGGTCACCAGGTAGTTCATGGACATGTTCACATGGTCACCATGTAGTTTACGGACATGTCCACATGGTCACCAGGTTGTTCACGTTCATGTTCACATGTCGACATGGTCACCATGTAGTTCACGGACATGTTCACATGTCCACATTGTCACCAGGTAGTTCACGGACATGTTCACATGTCCACATGGTCACCAGGTAGTTCACAGACATGTTCACATGTCCACATGGTCACCAGGTAGTTCATGGACATGTCCACATGGTCACCAGGTAGTTCATGGACATGTCCACATGGTCACCAGGTAGTTCATGGACATGTCCACATGGTCACCAGGTAGTTCATGGACATGTCCACATGGTCACCAGGTAGTTCACAGACATGTTCACATGTCCACATGGTCACCAGGTAGTTCACGGACATGTCCACATGGTCACCAGGTAGTTCACGGACATGTTCACATGGTCACCAGGTAGTTCACGGACATGTCCACATGGTCACCAGGTAGTTTACGGACATGTTCACATGTCCACATGGTCACCAGGTAGTTCATGGACATGTCCACATGGTCACCAGGTAGTTCACAGACATGTTCACATGTCCACATGGTCACCAGGTAGTTCATGGACATGTCCACATGGTCACCAGGTAGTTCATGGACATGTCCACATGGTCACCAGGTAGTTCACAGACATGTTCACATGTCCACATGGTCACCAGGTAGTTCACGGACATGTCCACATGGTCACCAGGTAGTTCACGGACATGTCCACATGGTCACCAGGTAGTTCACGGACATGTTCACATGTCCACATGGTCACCAGGTAGTTCACGGACATGTCCACATGGTCACCAGGTAGTTCACGGACATGTCCTCATGGTCACCAGGTAGTTCACGGACATGTCCACATGGTCACCAGGTAGTTCACGGACATGTCCACATGGTCACCAGGTAGTTCACGGATATGTTCACATGTCCACATGGTCACCAGGTAGGTCACGGACATGTTTACATGTTCACACGGTCACCAGGTAGTTCACGGACATGTTTACATGGTCACCAGGTAGTTCACAGACATGTCCACATGGTCACCAGGTAGTTCACGGACATGTCCACATGGTCACCAGGTAGTTCACGGATATGTCCACATGTCCACATGGTCACCATGTAGTTCACGGATATGTCCACATGTCCATATGGTCACCAGGTAGTTCACGGACATGTTCACATGTCAAAATGGTCACCATGTAGTTCACGGACATGTCCACATGGTCACAAGGTAGTTCAGGGATATGTTCACATGTCCACATGGTCACCATGTAGTTCACGGACATGTCCACATGGTCACCAGGTAGTTCAGGAACATGTTCACATGTCAAAATGGTCACCATGTAGTTCACGGACATGTTCACATGGTCACCAGGTAGTTCACGGACATGTTCACATGTCCACATGGTCACCATGTAGTTCACAGACATGTCCACATGGTCACCATGTAGTTCACGGACATGTCCACATGGTCACCATGTAGTTAACGGACATGTCCACATGGTCACCAGGTAGTTCACGGACATGTCCACATGGTCACCATGTAGTTCACGAACATGTCCACATGGACACCATGTCGTTCACGGACATGTCCACATGGACACCATGTAGTTCACGGACATGTTCACATGTCCACATGGTCACCAGGTAGTTCATGGACATGTTCACATGGTCACATGGTCACCAGGTAGTTCACGGACATGTCCACATGGTCAACAGGTAGTTCACGGACATGTCCACATGGTCACCAGGTAGTTCACGGACATGTTTACATGTCCACATGGTCACCAGGTAGTTCACGGACATGTTCACATGGTCACCAGGTAGTACACGGACATGTTGACATGTCCACATGGTCACCAGGTAGTTCACGGACATGTCCACATGTTCACCATGTAGTTTACGGACATGTACACATGGTCACCAGGTAGTTAATGGACATGTTCACATGGTCACATGGTCACCAGGTAGTTCACGGACATGTCCACATGGTCACCAGGTAGTTCACGGACATGTCCACATGGTCACCAGGTAGTTCACGGACATGTCCACATGGTCACCAGGTAGTTCACGGACATGTCCACATGGTCACCAGGTAGTTCACGGACATGTTCATATGGTCACCAGGTAGTTCACGGACATGTCCACATGGTCACCAGGTAGTTCACGGACATGTTCACATGTCCACATGGTCACCAGGTAGTTCATGGACATGTCCACATGGTCACCAGGTAGTTCAAGGACATGTCCACATGGTCACCAGGTAGTTCACGGACATGTCCACATGGTCACCAGGTAGTTCATGGACATGTCCACATGGTCACCAGGTAGTTCACGGACATGTCCACATGGTCACCAGGTAGTTCACGGACATGTTCACATGGTCACCAGGTAGTTCACGGACATGTCCACATTGTCACCAGGTAGTTCACGTTCATGTTCACATGTCCACATGGTCACCATGTAGTTCACGGACATGTTCACATGTCCACATTGTCACCAGGTAGTTCACGGACATGTCCACATGGTCACCAGGTAGTTCACGGACATGTTCACATGGTCACCAGGTAGTTCACGGACATGTCCACATGGTCACCAGGTAGTTCACGGACATGTTCACATGGTCATCAGGTAGTTCACGGACATGTCCACATGGTCACCAGGTAGTTCACGGACATGTTCACATGGTCACCAGGTAGTTCAAGGACATGTCCACATGGTCACCATGTAGTTCACGGACATGTTCACATGTCCACATTGTCACCAGGAAGTTCACGGACATGTTCACATGTCCACATGGTCACCAGGTAGTTCATGGACATGTCCACATGGTCACCAGGTAGTTCATGGACATGTCCACATGGTCACCAGGTAGTTCACGGACATGTCCACATGGTCACCAGGTAGTTCATGGACATGTCCACATGGTCACCAGGTAGTTCATGGACATGTCCACATGGTCACCAGGTAGTTCATGGACATGTCCACATGGTCACCAGGTAGTTCATGGACATGTCCACATGGTCACCAGGTAGTTCATGGACATGTCCACATGGTCACCAGGTAGTTCATGGACATGTCCACATGGTCACCAGGTAGTTCATGGACATGTCCACATGGTCACCAGGTAGTTCATGGACATGTCCACATGGTCACCAGGTAGTTCACAGACATGTTCACATGTCCACATGGTCACCAGGTAGTTCACGGACATGTCCACATGGTCACCAGGTAGTTCACGGACATGTTAACATGGTCACCAGGTAGTTCACGGACATGTCCACATGGTCACCAGGTAGTTCACGGACATGTTCACATGTCCACATGGTCACCAGGTAGTTCATGGACATGTCCACATGGTCACCAGGTAGTTCACAGACATGTTCACATGTCCACATGGTCACCAGGTAGTTCATGGACATGTCCACATGGTCACCAGGTAGTTCATGGACATGTCCACATGGTCACCAGGTAGTTCACAGACATGTTCACATGTCCACATGGTCACCAGGTAGTTCACGGACATGTCCACATGGTCACCAGGTAGTTCACGGACATGTCCACATGGTCACCAGGTAGTTCACGGACATGTCCACATGTCCACATGGTCACCAGGTAGTTCACGGACATGTCCACATGGTCACCAGGTAGTTCACGGACATGTTCACATGGTCACCAGGTAGTTCACGGACATGTCCACATGGTCACCAGGTAGTTCACGGACATGTTCACATGTCCACATGTTCACCAGGTAGTTCATGGACATGTCCACATGGTCACCAGGTAGTTCACAGACATGTTCACATGTCCACATGGTCACCAGGTTGTTCACGGACATGTTCACATGTCCACATGGTCACCAGGTAGTTCATGGACATGTCCACATGGTCACCAGGTAGTTCATGGACATGTTCACATGGTCACCAGGTAGTTCACAGACATGCTCACATGTCCACATGGTCACCAGGTAGTTCACGGACATGTCCACATGGTCACCAGGTAGTTCACGGACATGTTCACATGGTCACCAGGTAGTTCACGGACATGTTTACATGGTCACATGGTCACCAGGTAGTTCACGGACATGTCCACATGGTCACCAGGTAGTTCACGGACATGTCCACATGGTCACCAGGTAGTTCACGGACATGTTTACATGGTCACATGGTCACCAGGTAGTTCACGGACATGTCCACATGGTCACCAGGTAGTTCACGGACATGTCCACATGGTCACCAGGTAGTTCACGGACATGTCCACATGGTCACCAGGTAGTTCACGGACATGTCCACATGGTCACCAGGTAGTTCACGGACATGTCCACATGGTCACCAGGTAGTTCACGGACATGTTCACATGGTCACCAGGTAGTTCACGGACATGTTTACATGGTCACATGGTCACCAGGTAGTTCACGGACATGTCCACATGGTCACCAGGTAGTTCACGGACATGTCCACATGGTCACCAGGTAGTTCACGGACATGTCCACATGGTCACCAGGTAGTTCACGGACATGTCCACATGGTCACCAGGTAGTTCACGGACATGTTCACATGTCCACTTGGTCACCAGGTAGTTCATGGACATGTCCACATGGTCACCAGGTAGTTCAAGGACATGTCCACATGGTCACCAGGTAGTTCATGGACATGTCCACATGGTCACCAGGTAGTTCATGGACATGTCCACATGGTCACCAGGTAGTTCACGGACATGTTCACATGGTTACCAGGTAGTTCACGGACATGTTCACATGTCCACATGGTCACCATGTAGTTCACGGACATGTTCACATGGTCACCAGGTAGTTCACGGACATGTTCACATGTCCACATGGTCACCATGTAGTTCACAGACATGTCCACATGGTCACCATGTAGTTCACGGACATGTCCACATGGTCACCATGTAGTTAACGGACATGTCCACATGGTCACCAGGTAGTTCACGGACATGTCCACATGGTCACCATGTAGTTCACGGACATGTCCACATGGACACCATGTCGTTCACGGACATGTCCACATGGACACCATGTAGTTCACGGACATGTTCACATGTCCACATGGTCACCAGGTAGTTCATGGACATGTTCACATGGTCACATGGTCACCAGGTAGTTCACGGACATGTCCACATGGTCAACAGGTAGTTCACGGACATGTCCACATGGTCACCAGGTAGTTCACGGACATGTTCACATGTCCACATGGTCACCAGGTAGTTCACGGACATGTTCACATGGTCACCAGGTAGTTCACGGACATGTTGACATGTCCACATGGTCACCAGGTAGTTAACGGACATGTCCACATGGTCACCATGTAGTTTACGGACATGTACACATGGTCACCAGGTAGTTAATGGACATGTTCACATGGTCACATGGTCACCAGGTAGTTCACGGACATGTCCACATGGTCACCAGGTAGTTCACGGACATTTCCACATGGTCACCAGGTAGTTCACGGACATGTCCACATGGTCACCAGGTAGTTCACGGACATGTCCACATGGTCACCAGGTAGTTCACGGACATGTTCATATGGTCACCAGGTAGTTCACGGACATGTCCACATGGTCACCAGGTAGTTCACGGACATGTTCACATGTCCACATGGTCACCAGGTAGTTCATGGACATGTCCACATGGTCACCAGGTAGTTCAAGGACATGTCCACATGGTCACCAGGTAGTTCATGGACATGTCCACATGGTCACCAGGTAGTTCATGGACAGGTCCACATGGTCACTAGGTAGTTCACAGACATGTTCACATGTCCACATGGTCACCAGGTAGTTCACGGACATGTCCACATGGTCACCAGGTAGTTCACGGACATGTCCACATGGTCACCAGGTAGTTCACGGACATGTTCACATGGTCACCATGTAGTTTACGGACATGTCCACATGGTCACCAGGTTGTTCACGTTCATGTTCACATGTCGACATGGTCACCATGTAGTTCACGGACATGTTCACATGTCCACATTGTCACCAGGTAGTTCACGGACATGTTCACATGTCCACATGGTCACCAGGTAGTTCACAGACATTTTCACATGTCCACATGGTCACCAGGTAGTTCATGGACATGTCCACATGGTCACCAGGTAGTTCATGGACATGTCCACATGGTCACCAGGTAGTTCATGGACATGTCCACATGGTCACCAGGTAGTTCATGGACATGTCCACATGGTCACCAGGTAGTTCACAGACATGTTCACATGTCCACATGGTCACCAGGTAGTTCACGGACATGTCCACATGGTCACCAGGTAGTTCACGGACATGTTCACATGGTCACCAGGTAGTTCACGGACATGTCCACATGGTCACCAGGTAGTTTACGGACATGTTCACATGTCCACATGGTCACCAGGTAGTTCATGGACATGTCCACATGGTCACCAGGTAGTTCACAGACATGTTCACATGTCCACATGGTCACCAGGTAGTTCATGGACATGTCCACATGGTCACCAGGTAGTTCATGGACATGTCCACATGGTCACCAGGTAGTTCACAGACATGTTCACATGTCCACATGGTCACCAGGTAGTTCACGGACATGTCCACATGGTCACCAGGTAGTTCACGGACATGTCCACATGGTCACCAGGTAGTTCACGGACATGTTCACATGTCCACATGGTCACCAGGTAGTTCACGGACATGTCCACATGGTCACCAGGTAGTTCACGGACATGTCCTCATGGTCACCAGGTAGTTCACGGACATGTCCACATGGTCACCAGGTAGTTCACGGACATGTCCACATGGTCACCAGGTAGTTCACGGATATGTTCACATGTCCACATGGTCACCAGGTAGTTCACGGACATGTTCACACGGTCACCAGGTAGTTCACGGACATGTTTACATGGTCACCAGGTAGTTCACAGACATGTCCACATGGTCACCAGGTAGTTCACGGACATGTCCACATGGTCACCAGGTAGTTCACGGATATGTCCACATGTCCACATGGTCACCATGTAGTTCACGGATATGTCCACATGTCCATATGGTCACCAGGTAGTTCACGGACATGTTCACATGTCAAAATGGTCACCATGTAGTTCACGGACATGTCCACATGGTCACAAGGTAGTTCAGGGATATGTTCACATGTCCACATGGTCACCATGTAGTTCACGGACATGTCCACATGGTCACCAGGTAGTTCACGGACATGTTCACATGTCAAAATGGTCACCATGTAGTTCACGGACATGTTCACATGGTCACCAGGTAGTTCACGGACATGTTCACATGTCCACATGGTCACCATGTAGTTCACAGACATGTCCACATGGTCACCATGTAGTTCACGGACATGTCCACATGGTCACCATGTAGTTAACGGACATGTCCACATGGTCACCAGGTAGTTCACGGACATGTCCACATGGTCACCATGTAGTTCACGGACATGTCCACATGGACACCATGTCGTTCACGGACATGTCCACATGGACACCATGTAGTTCACGGACATGTTCACATGTCCACATGGTCACCAGGTAGTTCATGGACATGTTCACATGGTCACATGGTCACCAGGTAGTTCACGGACATGTCCACATGGTCAACAGGTAGTTCACTGACATGTCCACATGGTCACCAGGTAGTTCACGGACATGTTTACATGTCCACATGGTCACCAGGTAGTTCACGGACATGTTCACATGGTCACCAGGTAGTTCACGGACATGTTGACATGTCCACATGGTCACCAGGTAGTTCACGGACATGTCCACATGTTCACCATGTAGTTTACGGACATGTACACATGGTCACCAGGTAGTTAATGGACATGTTCACATGGTCACATGGTCACCAGGTAGTTCACGGACATATCCACATGGTCACCAGGTAGTTCACGGACATGTCCACATGGTCACCAGGTAGTTCACGGACATGTCCACATGGTCACCAGGTAGATCACGGACATGTCCACATGGTCACCAGGTAGTTCACGGACATGTTCATATGGTCACCAGGTAGTTCACGGACATGTCCACATTGTCACCAGGTAGTTCACGTTCATGTTCACATGTCCACATGGTCACCATGTAGTTCACGGACATGTTCACATGTCCACATTGTCACCAGGTAGTTCACGGACATGTCCACATGGTCACCAGGTAGTTCACGGACATGTTCATATGGTCACCAGGTAGTTCACGGACATGTCCACATGGTCACCAGGTAGTTCACGGACATGTTCACATGGTCATCAGGTAGTTCACGGACATGTCCACATGGTCACCAGGTAGTTCACGGACATGTTCACATGGTCACCAGGTAGTTCAAGGACATGTCCACATGGTCACCAGGTTGTTCACGTTCATGTTCACATGTCCACATGGTCACCATGTAGTTCACGGACATGTTCACATGTCCACATTGTCACCAGGAAGTTCACGGACATGTTCACATGTCCACATGGTCACCAGGTAGTTCATGGACATGTCCACATGGTCACCAGGTAGTTCATGGACATGTCCACATGGTCACCAGGTAGTTCATGGACATGTCCACATGGTCACCAGGTAGTTCATGGACATGTCCACATGGTCACCAGGTAGTTCATGGACATGTCCACATGGTCACCAGGTAGTTCATGGACATGTCCACATGGTCACCAGGTAGTTCACAGACATGTTCACATGTCCACATGGTCACCAGGTAGTTCACGGACATGTCCACATGGTCACCAGGTAGTTCACGGACATGTTAACATGGTCACCAGGTAGTTCACGGACATGTCCACATGGTCACCAGGTAGTTCACGGACATGTTCACATATCCACATGGTCACCAGGTAGTTCATGGACATGTCCACATGGTCACCAGGTAGTTCACAGACATGTTCACATGTCCACATGGTCACCAGGTAGTTCATGGACATGTCCACATGGTCACCAGGTAGTTCATGGACATGTCCACATGGTCACCAGGTAGTTCACAGACATGTTCACATGTCCACATGGTCACCAGGTAGTTCACGGACATGTCCACATGGTCACCAGGTAGTTCACGGACATGTCCACATGGTCACCAGGTAGTTCACGGACATGTTCACATGTCCACATGGTCACCAGGTAGTTCACGGACATGTCCACATGGTCACCAGGTAGTTCACGGACATGTTCACATGGTCACCAGGTAGTTCACGGACATGTCCACATGGTCACCAGGTAGTTCACGGACATGTTCACATGTCCACATGTTCACCAGGTAGTTCATGGACATGTCCACATGGTCACCAGGTAGTTCACAGACATGTTCACATGTCCACATGGTCACCAGGTTGTTCACGGACATGTTCACATGTCCACATGGTCACCAGGTAGTTCATGGACATGTCCACATGGTCACCAGGTAGTTCATGGACATGTTCACATGGTCACCAGGTAGTTCACAGACATGTTCACATGTCCACATGGTCACCAGGTAGTTCACGGACATGTCCACATGGTCACCAGGTAGTTCACGGACATGTTCACATGGTCACCAGGTAGTTCACGGACATGTTTACATGGTCACATGGTCACCAGGTAGTTCACGGACATGTCCACATGGTCACCAGGTAGTTCACGGACATGTCCACATGGTCACCAGGTAGTTCACGGACATGTCCACATGGTCACCAGGTAGTTCACGGACATGTTTACATGGTCACATGGTCACCAGGTAGTTCACGGACATGTCCACATGGTCACCAGGTAGTTCACGGACATGTCCACATGGTCACCAGGTAGTTCACGGACATGTCCACATGGTCACCAGGTAGTTCACGGACATGTCCACATGGTCACCAGGTAGTTCACGGACATGTCCACATGGTCACCAGGTAGTTCACGGACATGTTCACATGGTCACCAGGTAGTTCACGGACATGTTTACATGGTCACATGGTCACCAGGTAGTTCACGGACATGTCCACATGGTCACCAGGTAGTTCACGGACATGTCCACATGGTCACCAGGTAGTTCACGGACATGTCCACATGGTCACCAGGTAGTTCACGGACATGTCCACATGGTCCCCAGGTAGTTCACGGACATGTTCACATGTCCACATGGTCACCAGGTAGTTCATGGACATGTCCACATGGTCACCAGGTAGTTCAAGGACATGTCCACATGGTCACCAGGTAGTTCATGGACATGTCCACATGGTCACCAGGTAGTTCATGGACATGTCCACATGGTCACCAGGTAGTTCACAGACATGTTCACATGTCCACATGGTCACCAGGTAGTTCACGGACATGTCCACATGGTCACCAGGTAGTTCACGGACATGTCCACATGGTCACCAGGTAGTTCACAGACATGTTCACATGTCCACATGGTCACCAGGTAGTTCATGGACATGTCCACATGGTCACCAGGTAGTTCATGGACATGTCCACATGGTCACCAGGTTGTTCACGTTCATGTTCACATGTCCACATGGTCACCATGTAGTTCACGGACATGTTCACATGTCCACATTGTCACCAGGTAGTTCACAGACATGTTCACATGTCCACATGGTCACCAGGTAGTTCACGGACATGTCCACATGGTCACCAGGTAGTTCACGGACATGTCCAATTGGTCACCAGGTAGTTCACGGACATGTCCACATGGTCACCAGGTAGTTCACGGACATGTCTTCATGGTCACCAGGTAGTTCACGGACATGTCCACATGGTCACCAGGTAGTTCACGGACATGTCTTCATGGTCACCAGGTAGTTCACGGACATGTCCACATGGTCACCAGGTAGTTCATGGGCATGTCCACATGTCCACATGGTCACCAGGTAGTTCACGGACATGTCCACATGGTCACCAGGTAGTTCACGGACATGTCTTCATGGTCACCAGGTAGTTCACGGACATGTCCACATGGTCACCAGGTAGTTCATGGGCATGTCCACATGTCCACATGGTCACCAGGTACTTCATGGACATGTCCACATGTCCACATGGTCACCAGGTAGTTCACGGACATGTCCACATGGTCACCAGGTAGTTCACGGACATGTCTTCATGGTCACCAGGTAGTTCACGGACATGTCCACATGGTCACCAGGACGTTCATGGACATGTCCACATGTCCACATGGTCACCAGGTAGTTCATGGACATGTCCACATGGTCACCAGGTAGTTCACAGACATGTTCACATGGTCACCAGGTAGTTCACGGACATGTCCACATGGACACCAGGTAGTTCACGGACATGTCCACATGTCCACATGGTCACCAGGTAGTTCACGGACATGTCCACATGGACACCAGGTAGTTCACGGACATGTCCACATGTCCACATGGTCACCAGGTAGTTCACGACATGTCCACATGGTCACCAGGTAGTTCACGGACATGTCCACATGGTCACCAGGTAGTTCACGGACATGTTCACATGTCCACATGGTCACCAGGTAGTTCATGGACATGTCCACATGGTCACCAGGTAGTTCACGGACATGTCCACATGGTCACCAGGTAGTTCACGGACATGTTCACATGGTCACCAGGTAGTTCATGGACATGTCCACATGGTCACCAGGTAGTTCACGGACATGTCCACATGGTCACCAGGTAGTTCACGGACATGTCCACATGGTCACCAGGTAGTTCACGGACATGTCCACATGGTCACCAGGTAGTTCACGGACATGTCCACATGGTCACCAGGTAGTTCACAGACATGTTCACATGTCCACATGGTCACCAGGTAGTTTACGGACATGTCCACATGGTCACCAGGTTGTTCACGTTCATGTTCACATGTCCACATGGTCACCATGTAGTTCACGGACATGTTCACATGTCCACATTGTCACCAGGTAGTTCACGGACATGTTCACATGTCCCTCATGGTCACCAGGTAGTTCACGGACATGTTTACATGGTCACATGGTCACCAGGTAGTTCACGGACATGTCCACATGGTCACCAGATAGTTCACGGACATGTTCACATGGTCACCAGGTAGTTCACAGACATGTTCACATGTCCACATGTTCACATGGTCACCAGGTAGTTCACGGACATGTTGACATGTCCACATGGTCACCAGGTAGTTCACGGACATGTCCACATGGTCACCATGTAGTTTACGGACATGTCCACATGGTCACCAGGTAGTTCATGGACATGTTCACATGGTCACATGGTCACCAGGTAGTTCACGGACATGTCTTCATGGTCACCAGGTAGTTCACGGACATGTCCACATGGTCACCAGGTAGTTCATGGGCATGTCCACATGTCCACATGGTCACCAGGTACTTCATGGACATGTCCACATGTCCACATGGGCACCAGGTAGTTCACGGACATGTCCACATGGTCACCACGTAGTTCACGGACATGTCTTCATGGTCACCAGGTAGTTCACGGACATGTCCACATGGTCACCAGGACGTTCATGGACATGTCCACATGTTCACATGGTCACCAGGTAGTTCACGGACATGTTGACATGTCCACATGGTCACCAGGTAGTTCACGGACATGTCCACATGGTCACCATGTAGTTTACAGACATGTCCACATGGTCACCAGGTAGTTCATGGACATGTTCACATGGTCACATGGTCACCAGGTAGTTCACGGACATGTCCACATGGTCACCAGGTAGTTCACGGACATGTCCACATGGTCACCAGGTAGTTCACGGACATGTCCACATGGTCACCAGGTTGTTCACGTTCATGTTCACATGTCCACATGGTCACCATGTAGTTCACGGACATGTTCACATGTCCACATTGTCACCAGGTAGTTCACGGACATGTTCACATGTCCACATGGTCACCAGGTAGTTCACGGACATGTTTACATGGTCACATGGTCACCAGGTAGTTCACGGACATGTCCACATGGTCACCAGGTAGTTCACGGACATGTTCACATGGTCACCAGGTAGTTCACGGACATGTCCACATGGTCACCAGGTAGTTCACGGACATGTTCACATGTCCACATGGTCACCAGGTAGTTCATGGACATGTCCACATGGTCACCAGGTAGTTCATGGACATGTCCACATGGTCACCAGGTAGATCACGGACATGTCCAGATGGTCACCAGGTAGTTCATGGACATGTCCACATGGTCACCAGGTAGTTCATGGACATGTCCACATGGTCACCAGGTAGTTCACAGACATGTTCACATGTCCACATGGTCACCAGGTAGTTCACGGACATGTCCACATGGTCACCAGGTAGTTCACGGACATGTTCACATGGTCACCAGGTAGTTCACGGACATGTCCACATGGTCACCAGGTAGTTCACGGACATGTTCACATGTCCACATGGTCACCAGGTAGTTCATGGACATGTCCACATGGTCACCAGGTAGTTCATGGACATGTCCACATGGTCACCAGGTAGTTCATGGACATGTCCACATGGTCACCAGGTAGTTCACAGACATGTTCACATGTCCACATGGTCACCAGGTAGTTCACGGACATGTCCACATGGTCACCAGGTAGTTCACGGACATGTCCACATGGTCACCAGGTAGTTCACGGACATGTTCACATGGTCACCAGGTAGTTCACGGACATGTTTACATGTCCACATGGTCACCAGGTAGTTCATGGACATGTCCACATGGTCACCAGGTAGTTCATGGACATGTCCACATGGTCACCAGGTAGTTCATGGACATGTCCACATGGTCACCATGTAGTTCACGGACATGTCCACATGGTCACCAGGTAGTTCACGGACATGTCCACATGGTCACCAGGTAGTTCACGGACATGTCCACATGGTCACCAGGTAGTTCATGGACATGTTCACATGGTCACATGGTCACCAGGTAGTTCACGGACATGTCCACATGGTCAACAGGTAGTTCACGGACATGTCCACATGGTCACCAGGTAGTTCACGGACATGTTCACATGTCCACATGGTCACCAGGTAGTTCACGGACATGTTCACATGGTCACCAGGTAGTTCACGGACATGTTGACATGTCCACATGGTCACCAGGTAGTGACATGTCCACATGGTCACCATGTAGTTTACGGAGATGTCCACATGGTCACCAGGTAGTTCATGGACATGTTCACATGGTCACATGGTCACCAGGTAGTTCACGGACATGTCCACATGGTCACCAGGTAGTTCACAAACATGTCCACATGGTCACCAGGTAGTTCACGGACATGTCCACATGGTCACCAGGTAGTTCACGGACATGTTCATATGGTCACCAGGTAGTTCACGGACATGTCCACATGGTCACCAGGTAGTTCACGGACATGTTCACATGTCCACATGGTCACCAGGTAGTTCATGGACATGTCCACATGGTCACCAGGTAGTTCAAGGACATGTCCACATGGTCACCAGGTAGTTCATGGACATGTCCACATGGTCACCAGGTAGTTCATGGACATGTCCACATGGTCACCAGGTAGTTCACAGACATGTTCACATGTCCACATGGTCACCAGGTAGTTCACGGACATGTTCACATGGTCACCAGGTAGTTCACAGACATGTTCACATGTCCACATGGTCACCAGGTAGTTCACGGACATGTCCACATGGTCACCAGGTAGTTCACGGACATGTCCACATGGTCACCAGGTAGTTCACAGACATGTTCACATGTCCACATGGTCACCAGGTAGTTCACGGACATGTCTTCATGGTCACCAGGTAGTTCACGGACATGTCCACATGGTCACCAGGTAGTTCATGGGCATGTCCACATGTCCACAGGGTCACCAGGTACTTCATGGACATGTCCACATGTCCACATGGGCACCAGGTAGTTCACGGACATGTCCACATGGTCACCAGGTAGTTCACGGACATGTCTTCATGGTCACCAGGTAGTTCACGGACATGTCCACATGGTCACCAGGACGTTCATGGACATGTCCACATGTTCACATGGTCACCAGGTAGATCACGGACATGTTGATATGTCCACATGGTCACCAGGTAGTTCACGGACATGTCCACATGGTCACCATGTAGTTTACGGACATGTCCACATGGTCACCAGGTAGTTCATGGACATGTTCACATGGTCACATGGTCACCAGGTAGTTCACGGACATGTCCACATGGTCACCAGGTAGTTCACGGACATGTCCACATGGTCACCATGTAGTTCACGGACATGTCCACATGGTCACCAGGTAGTTCATGGACATGTCCACATGGTCACCAGGTAGTTCACGGACATGTTCACATGGTCACCAGGTAGTTCACGGACATGTCCACATGGTCACCAGGTAGTTCACGGACATTTTCACATGTCCACATGGTCACCAGGTAGTTCATGGACATGTCCACATGGTCACCAGGTAGTTCATGGACATGTCCACATGGTCACCATGTAGTTCATGGACATGTCCACATGGTCACCAGGTAGTTCATGGACATGTCCACATGGTCACCAGGTAGTTCACAGACATGTTCACATGTCCACATGGTCACCAGGTAGTTCACGGACATGTCCACATGGTCACCAGGTAGTTCACGGACATGTTCACATGGTCACCAGGTAGTTCACGGACATGTCCACATGGTCACCAGGTAGTTCACGGACATGTTCACATGTCCACATGGTCACCAGGTAGTTCATGGACATGTCCACATGGTCACCAGGTAGTTCACAGACATGTTCACATGTCCACATGGTCACCAGGTAGTTCACGGACATGTCCACATGGTCACCAGGTAGTTCACGGACATGTTCACATGGTCACCAGGTAGTTCACGGACATGTCCACATGGTCACCAGGTAGTTCACGGACATGTTCACATGTCCACATGTTCACCAGGTAGTTCATGGACATGTCCACATGGTCACCAGGTAGTTCACAGACATGTTCACATGTCCACATGGTCACCAGGTTGTTCACGGACATGTCCACATGGTCACCAGGTAGTTCACGGACATGTCCACATGGTCACCAGGTAGTTCACGGACATGTTCACATGGTCACCAGGTAGTTCACAGACATGTCCACATGGTCACCAGGTAGTTCACGGACATGTCCACATGGTCACCAGGTTGTTCACGTTCATGTTCACATGTCCACATGGTCACCATGTAGTTCACGGACATGTTCACATGTCCACATGGTCACCAGGTAGTTCACGCACATGTTCACATGTCCACATGGTCACCAGGTAGTTCACGGACATGTTTACATGGTCACATGGTCACCAGGTAGTTCACGGACATGTCCACATGGTCACCAGGTAGTTCACGGACATGTCCACATGGTCACCAGGTAGTTCACGGACATGTCTTCATGGTCACCAGGTAGTTCACGGACATGTCCACATGGTCACCAGGTAGTTCATGGACATGTCCACATGTCCACATGGTCACCAGGTACTTCATGGACATGTCCACATGGTCACCAGGTAGTTCACGGACATGTCCACATGGTCACCAGGTAGTTCACGGACATGTCTTCATGGTCACCAGGTAGTTCACGGACATGTCCACATGGTCACCAGGTAGTTCATGGACATGTCCACATGGTCACCAGGTAGTTCACAGACATGTTCACATGTCCACATGGTCACCAGGTAGTTCACAACATGTCCACATGGTCACCAGGTAGTTCATGGTCATGTCCACATGGTCACCAGGTAGTTCATGGTCATGTCCACATGGTCACCAGGTAGTTCATGGTCATGTCCACATGGTCACAAGGTAGTTCATGGACATGTCCACATGGTCACCAGGTAGTTCACAGACATGTTCACATGTCCACATGGTCACCAGGTAGTTCACGGACATGTCCACATGGTCACCAGGTAGTTCACGGACATGTCCACATGGTCACCAGGTAGTTCACGGACATGTCCACATGGTCACCAGGTAGTTCATGGACATGTCCACATGTCCACATGGTCACCAGGTAGTTCATGGACATGTCCAGATGGTCACCAGGTAGTTCACAGACATGTTCACATGTCCACATGGTCACCAGGTAGTTCACTGACATGTCCACATGGTCACCAGGTAGTTCACGGACATGTCCACATGGTCACCAGGTAGTTCACGGACATGTCCACATGGTCACCAGGTAGTTCACGGACATGTTCATATGGTCACCAGGTAGTTCACGGACATATTCACATGGTCACATGGTCACCAGGTAGTTCACGGACATGTCCACATGGTCACCAGGTAGTTCACGGACATGTCCACATGGTCACCAGGTAGTTCACGGACATGTCCACATGGTCACCAGGTAGTTCATGGACATGTCCACATGGTCACCAGGTAGTTCACGGACATGTTCACATGGTCACCAGGTAGTTCACGGACATGTCCACATGGTCACCAGGTAGTTCACGGACATGTTCACATGTCCACATGGTCACCAGGTAGTTCATGGACATGTCCACATGGTCACCAGGTAGTTCATGGACATGTCCACATGGTCACCAGGTAGTTCATGGACATGTCCACATGGTCACCAAGTAGTTCACAGACATGTTCACATGTCCACATGGTCACCAGGTAGTTCACGGACATGTCCACATGGTCACCAGGTAGTTCACGGACATGTTCACATGGTCACCAGGTAGTTCACGGACATGTCCACATGGTCACCAGGTAGTTCACGGACATGTTCACATGTCCACATGGTCACCAGGTAGTTCACGGACATGTTTACATGTCCACATGGTCACCAGGTAGTTCACGGACATGTTCACATGGTCACCAGGTAGTTCACGGACATGTTGACATGTCCACATGGTCACCAGGTAGTTCACGGACATGTCCACATGGTCACCATGTAGTTTACGGACATGTCCACATGGTCACCAGGTAGTTCATGGACATGTTCACATGGTCACATGGTCACCAGGTAGTTCACGGACATGTCCACATGGTCACCAGGTAGTTCACGGACATGTCCACATGGTCACCAGGTAGTTCACGGACATGTCTTCATGGTCACCAGGTAGTTCACGGACATGTCCACATGGTCACCAGGTAGTTCATGGACATGTCCACATGGTCACCAGGTAGTTCATGGACATGTCCACATGGTCACCAGGTAGTTCACAGACATGTTCACATGTCCACATGGTCACCAGGTAGTTCACGGACATGTCCACATGGTCACCAGGTAGTTCACGGACATGTTCACATGGTCACCAGGTAGTTCACGGACATGTCCACATGGTCACCAGGTAGTTCACGGACATGTCCACATGGTCACCAGGTTGTTCACGTTCATGTTCACATGTCCACATGGTCACCATGTAGTTCACGGACATGTTCACATGTCCACATGGTCACCAGGTAGTTCACGGACATGTTCACATGTCCACATGGTCACCAGGTAGTTCACGGACATGTTTACATGGTCACATGGTCACCAGGTAGTTCACGATCATGTCCACATGGTCACCAGGTAGTTCACGGACATGTCCACATGGTCACCAGGTAGTTCACGGACATGTCCACATGGTCACCAGGTAGTTCACGGACATGTCTTCATGGTCACCAGGTAGTTCACGGACATGTCCACATGGTCACCAGGTAGTTCATGGACATGTCCACATGTCCACATGGTCACCAGGTACTTCATGGACATGTCCACATGTCCACATGGTCACCAGGTAGTTCACGGACATGTCCACATGGTCACCAGGTAGTTCACGGACATGTCTTCATGGTCACCAGGTAGTTCACGGACATGTCCACATGGTCACCAAGTAGTTCATGGACATGTCCACATGGTCACCAGGTAGTTCACAGACATGTTCACATGTCCACATGGTCACCAGGTAGTTCACGGACATGTCCACATGGACACCAGGTTGTTCACGGACATGTCCACATGTCCACATGGTCACCAGGTAGTTCACAACATGTCCACATGGTCACCAGGTAGTTCATGGTCATATCCACATGGTCACCAGGTAGTTCATGGTCATGTCCACATGGTCACCAGGTAGTTCATGGTCATGTCCACATGGTCACAAGGTAGTTCATGGACATGTCCACATGGTCACCAGGTAGTTCACAGACATGTTCACATGTCCACATGGTCACCAGGTAGTTCACGGACATGTCCACATGGTCACCAGGTAGTTCACGGACATATCCACATGGTCACCAGGTAGTTCACGGACATGTCCACATGGTCACCAGGTAGTTCACGGACATGTCCACATGGTCACCAGGTAGTTCATGGACATGTCCACATGTCCACATGGTCACCAGGTAGTTCATGGACATGTCCACATGGTCACCAGGTAGTTCACAGACATGTTCACATGTCCACATGGTCACCAGGTAGTTCACGGACATGTCCACATGGTCACCAGGTAGTTCACGGACATGTCCACATGGTCACCAGGTAGTTCACGGACATATCCACATGGTCACCAGGTAGTTCACGGACATGTCCACATGGTCACCAGGTAGTTCACGGACATGTCCACATGGTCACCAGGTAGTTCATGGACATGTCCACATGTCCACATGGTCACCAGGTAGTTCATGGACATGTCCACATGGTCACCAGGTAGTTCACAGACATGTTCACATGTCCACATGGTCACCAGGTAGTTCACGGACATGTCCACATGGTCACCAGGTAGTTCACGGACATGTCCACATGGTCACCAGGTAGTTCACGGACATGTCCACATGGTCACCAGGTAGTTCATGGACATGTCCACATGTCCACATGGTCACCAGGTAGTTCATGGACATGTCCACATGGTCACCAGGTAGTTCACAGACATGTTCACATGTCCACATGGTCACCAGGTAGTTCACTGACATGTCCACATGGTCACCAGGTAGTTCACGGACATGTCCACATGGTCACCAGGTAGTTCACGGACATGTTCATATGGTCACCAGGTAGTTCACGGACATGTCCACATGGTCACCAGGTAGTTCATGGACATGTCCACATGGTCACCAGGTAGTTCATGGACATGTCCACATGGTCACCAGGTAGTTCATGGACATGTCCACATGGTCACCAGGTAGTTCACAGACATGTTCACATGTCCACATGGTCACCAGGTAGTTCACGGACATGTCCACATGGTCACCAGGTAGTTCACGGACATGTTCACATGGTCACCAGGTAGTTCACGGACATGTCCACATGCTCACCAGGTAGTTCATGGACATGTCCACATGGTCACCAGGTAGTTCACAGACATGTTCACATGTCCACATGGTCACCAGGTAGTTCACGGACATGTTCACATGGTCACCATGTAGTTTACGGACATGTCCACATGGTCACCAGGTTGTTCACGTTCATGTTCACATGTCCACATGGTCACCATGTAGTTCACGGACATGTTCACATGTCCACATTGTCACCAGGTAGTTCACGGACATGTTCACATGTCCACATGGTCACCAGGTAGTTCACGGACATGTTTACATGGTCACATGGTCACCAGGTAGTTCACGGACATGTCCACATGGTCACCAGGTAGTTCACGGACATGTCCACATTGTCACCAGGTAGTTCATGGACATGTCTTCATGGTCACCAGGTAGTTCACGGACATGTCCACATGGTCACCAGGTAGTTCATGGGCATGTCCACATGTCCACATGGTCACCAGGTACTTCATGGACATGTCCACATGGTCACCAGGTAGTTCAAGGACATGTTCACATGGTCACATGGTCACCAGGTAGTTCACGGACATGTCCACATGGTCACCAGGTAGTTCACGGACATGTCTTCATGGTCACCAGGTAGTTCACGGACATGTCCACATGGTCACCAGGACGTTCATGGACATGTCCACATGTCCACATGGTCACCAGGTAGTTCACGGACATGTCAACACGGACACCAGGTAGTTCACGGACATGTCCACATGTCCACATGGTCACCAGGTAGTTCACGACATGTCCACAAGGTCCCCAGGTAGTTCATGGTCATGTCCACATGGTCACCAGGTAGTTCACGGACATATCCACATGGTCACCAGGTAGTTCACGGACATGTCCACATGGTCACCAGGTAGTTCATGGTCATGTCCACATGGTCACCAGGTAGTTCACGGACATATCCACATGGTCACCAGGTAGTTCACGGACATGTTCACATGTCCACATGGTCACCAGGTAGTTCATGGACATGTCCACATGGTCACCAGGTAGTTCACGGACATGTTCACATGGTCAGCAGGTAGTTCACGGACATGTCCACATGGTCACCAGGTAGTTCATGGACATGTCCACATGGTCACCAGGTAGTTCACAGACATGTTCACATGTCCACATGGTCACCAGGTAGTTCACGGACATGTTCACATGGTCACCATGTAGTTTACGGACATGTCCACATGGTCACCAGGTTGTTCACGTTCATGTTCACATGTCCACATGGTCACCATGTAGTTCACGGACATGTTCACATGTCCACATTGTCACCAGGTAGTTCACGGACATGTTCACATGTCCACATGGTCACCAGGTAGTTCACGGACATGTTTACATGGTCACATGGTCACTAGGTAGTTCATGGACATGTCCACATGGTCACCAGGTAGTTCACGGACATGTCCACATGGTCACCAGGTAGTTCACGGACATGTCCACATGGTCACCAGGTAGTTCACGGACATGTCTTCATGGTCACCAGGTAGTTCACGGACATGTCCACATGGTCACCAGGTAGTTCATGGGCATGTCCACATGTCCACATGGTCACCAGGTACTTCATGGACATGTCCACATGTCCACATGGTCACCAGGTAGTTCACGGACATGTCCACACTGTCACCAGGTAGTTCACGGACATGTCTTCATGGTCATCAGGTAGTTCACGGACATGTCCACATGGTCACCAGGACGTTCATGGACATGTCCACATGTCCACATGGTCACCAGGTAGTTCATGGACATGTCCACATGGTCACCAGGTAGTTCACAGACATGTTTACATGTCCACATGGTCACCAGGTAGTTCACGGACATGTCCACATGGACACCAGGTAGTTCACGGACATGTCCACATGTCCACATGGTCACCAGGTAGTTTACGACATGTCCACATGGTCACCAGGTAGTTCATGGTCATGTCCACATGGTCACCAGGTAGTTCATGGTCATGTCCACATGGTCACCAGGTAGTTCATGGTCATGTCCACATGGTCACAAGGTAGTTCATGAACATGTCCACATGGTCACCAGGTAGTTCAAAGACATGTTCACATGTCCACATGGTCACCAGGTAGTTCACGGACATGTCCACATGGTCACCAGGTAGTTCACGGACATATCCACATGGTCACCAGGTAGTTCACGGACTTGTCCACATGGTCACCAGGTAGTTCACGGACATGTTCACATGTCCACATGGTCACCAGGTAGTTCACGGACATGTCCACATGGACACAAGGTAGTTCACGGACATGTCCACATGTCCACATGGTCACCAGGTAGTTCACGACATGTCCACATGGTCACCAGGTAGTTCACGGACATGTCCACATGGTCACCAGGTAGTTCATGGACATGTCCACATGGTCACCAGGTAGTTCACGGACATGTCCACATGGTCACCAGGTAGTTCACAGACATGTTCACATGTCCACATGGTCACCAGGTAGTTCACGGACAAGTCCACATGGACACCAGGTAGTTCACGGACATGTCCACATGTCCACATGGTCACCAGGTAGTTCACGACATGTCCACATGGTCACCAGGTAGTTCACGGACATGTCCACATGGTCACCAGGTAGTTCATGGACATGTTCACATGGTCACATGGTCACCAGGTAGTTCACGGACATGTCCACATGGTCAACAGGTAGTTCACGGACATGTCCACATGGTCACCAGGTAGTTCACGGACATGTTCGCATGTCCACATGGTCACCAGGTAGTTCACGGACATGTTCACATGGTCACCAGGTAGTTCACGGACATGTTGACATGTCCACATGGTCACCAGGTAGTTCACGGACATGTCCACATGGTCACCATGTAGTTTACGGACATGTCCACATGGTCACCAGGTAGTTCATGGACATGTTCACATGGTCACATGGTCACCAGGTAGTTCACGGACATGTCCACATGGTCACCAGGTAGTTCACGGACATGTCCACATGGTCACCAGGTAGTTCATGGACATGTCCACATGGTCACCAGGTAGTTCACGGACATGTCCACATGGTCACCAGGTAGTTCACGGACATGTTCACATGGTCACCAGGTAGTTCACGGACATGTCCACATGGTCACCAGGTAGTTCACGGACATGTTCACATGTCCACATGGTCACCAGGTAGTTCATGGACATGTCCACATGGTCACCAGGTAGTTCATGGACATGTCCACATGGTCACCAGGTAGTTCATGGACATGTCCACATGGTCACCAGGTAGTTCACAGACATGTTCACATGTCCACATGGTCACCAGGTAGTTCACGGACATGTCCACATGGTCACCAGGTAGTTCACGGACATGTTCACATTGTCACCAGGTAGTTCACAGACATGTCCACATGGTCAACAAGTAGTTCACGGACATGTTCACATGTCCACATGGTCACCAGGTAGTTCATGGACATGTCCACATGGTCACCAGGTAGTTCACAGACATGTTCACATGTCCACATGGTCACCAGGTAGTCTACGGACATGTCCACATGGTCACCAGGTTGTTCACGTTCATGTTCACATGTCCACATGGTCACCATGTAGTTCACGGACATGTTCACATGTCCACATTGTCACCAGGTAGTTCACGGACATGTTCACATGTCCACATGGTCACCAGGTAGTTCACGGACATGTTTACATGGTCACATGGTCACCAGGTAGTTCACGGACATGTCCACATGGTCACCAGGTAGTTCACGGACATGTTCACATGGTCACCAGGTAGTTCACGGACATGTCCACATGGTCACCAGGTAGTTCACAGACATGTTCACATGTCCACATGGTCACCAGGTAGTTCATGGACATGTCCACATGGTCACCAGGTAGTTCATGGACATGTCCACATGGTCACCAGGTAGTTCATGGACATGTCCACATGGTCACCAGGTAGTTCACAGACATGTTCACATGTCCACATGGTCACCAGGCAGTTCACGGACATGTCCACATGGTCACCAGGTAGTTCACGGACATGTTCACATGGTCACCAGGTAGTTCACGGACATGTCCACATGGTCACCAGGTAGTTCACGGACATGTTCACATGTCCACATGGTCACCAGGTAGTTCATGGACATGTCCACATGGTCACCAGGTAGTTCACGGACATGTTCACATGTCCACATGGTCACCAGGTAGTTCACGGACATGTCCACATGGTCACCAGGTAGTTCACGGACATGTTCACATGGTCACCAGGTAGTTCACGGACATGTTCACATGTCCACATGGTCACCAGGTAGTTCCCGGACATGTCCACATGGTCACCAGGTAGTTCACGGACATGTTCACATGTCCACATGTTCACCAGGTTGTTCATGGACATGTCCACATGGTCACCAGGTAGTTCACAGACATGTTCACATGTCCACATGGTCACCAGGTTGTTCACGGACATGTTCACATGTCCACATGGTCACCAGGTAGTTCATGGACATGTCCACATGGTCACCAGGTAGTTCATGGACATGTCCACATGGTCACCAGGTAGTTCACAGACATGTTCACATGTCCACATGGTCACCAGGTAGTTCACGGACATGTCCACATGGTCACCAGGTAGTTCACGGACATGTTCACATGGTCACCAGGTAGTTCACGGACATGTCCACATGGTCACCAGGTAGTTCACGGACATGTTCACATGTCCACATGGTCACCAGGTAGTTCACGGACATGTTCACATGTCCACATGGTCACCAGGTAGTTCACGGACATGTTCACATGGTCACCAGGTAGTTCACGGACATGTTGACATGTCCACATGGTCACCAGGTAGTTCACGGACATGTCCACATGGTCACCATGTAGTTTACGGACATGTCCACATGGTCACCAGGTAGTTCAAGGACATGTTCACATGGTCACATGGTCACCAGGTAGTTCACGGACATGTCCACATGGTCACCAGGTAGTTCACGGACATGTCCACATGGTCACCAGGTAGTTCATGGACATGTCCACATGGTCACCAGGTAGTTCATGGACATGTCCACATGGTCACCAGGTAGTTCACAGACATGTTCACATGTCCACATGGTCACCAGGTAGTTTACGGACATGTCCACATGGTCACCAGGTTGTTCACGTTCATGTTCACATGTCCACATGGTCACCATGTAGTTCACGGACATGTTCACATGTCCACATGGTCACCAGGTAGTTCACGGACATGTTCACATGGTCACCAGGTAGTTCACGGACATGTCCACATGGTCACCAGGTAGTTCACGGACATGTTCACATGTCCACATGGTCACCAGGTAGTTCACGGACATGTTCACATGGTCACCAGGTAGTTCACGGACATGTTGACATGTCCACATGGTCACCAGGTAGTTCACGGACATGTCCACATGGTCACCATGTAGTTTACGGACATGTCCACATGGTCACCAGGTAGTTCATGGACATGTTCACATGGTCACATGGTCACCAGGTAGTTCACGGACATGTCCACATGGTCACCAGGTAGTTCACGGACATGTCCACATGGTCACCAGGTAGTTCATGGACATGTCCACATGGTCACCAGGTAGTTCATGGACATGTCCACATGGTCACCAGGTAGTTCACAGACATGTTCACATGTCCACATGGTCACCAGGTAGTTTACGGACATGTCCACATGGTCACCAGGTTGTTCACGTTCATGTTCACATGTCCACATGGTCACCATGTAGTTCACGGACATGTTCACATGTCCACATTGTCACCAGGTAGTTCACGGACATGTTCACATGTCCACATGGTCACCAGGTAGTTCACGGACATGTTTACATGGTCACATGGTCACCAGGTAGTTCACGGACATGTCCACATGGTCACCAGGTAGTTCACGGACATGTCCACATGGTCACCAGGTAGTTCACGGACATGTCCACATGGTCACCAGGTACTTCATGGACATGTCCACATGTCCACATGGTCACCAGGTAGTTCACGGACATGTCCACATGGTCACCAGGTAGTTCACGGACATGTCCACATGGTCACCAGGTAGTTCACGGACATGTCTTCATGGTCACCAGGTAGTTCACGGACATGTCCACATGGTCACCAGGTAGTTCATGGACATGTCCACATGGTCACCAGGTAGTTCACAGACATGTTCACATGTCCACATGGTCACCAGGTAGTTCACGGACATGTCCACATGGACACCAGGTAGTTCACGGACATGTCCACATGTCCACATGGTCACCAGGTAGTTCACGACATGTCCACATGGTCACCAGGTAGTTCATGGTCATGTCCACATGGTCACCAGGTAGTTCATGGTCATGTCCACATGGTCACCAGGTAGTTCATGGTCATGTCCACATGGTCACAAGGTAGTTCATGGACATGTCCACATGGTCACCAGGTAGTTCACAGACATGTTCACATGTCCACATGGTCACCAGGTAGTTCACGGACATGTCCACATGGTCACCAGGTAGTTCACGGACATGTTCACATGTCCACATGGTCACCAGGTAGTTCATGGACATGTCCACATGGTCACCAGGTAGTTCATGGACATGTCCACATGGTCACCAGGTAGTTCACAGACATGTTCACATGTCCACATGGTCACCAGGTAGTTCACGGACATGTCCACATGGTCACCAGGTAGTTCACGGACATGTCCACATCGTCACCAGGTAGTTCATGGACATGTCCACATGTCCACATGGTCACCAGGTAGTTCATGGACATGTCCACATGGTCACCAGGTAGTTCACAGACATGTTCACATGTCCACATGGTCACCAGGTAGTTCACGACATGTCCACATGGTCACCAGGTAGTTCATGGTCATGTCCACATGGTCACCAGGTAGTTCATGGTCATGTCCACATGGTCACCAGGTAGTTCACGACATGTCCACATGGTCACCAGGTAGTTCATGGTCATGTCCACATGGTCACCAGGTAGTTCACGACATGTCCACATGGTCACCAGGTAGTTCATGGTCATGTCCACATGGTCACCAGGTAGTTCACAGACATGTTCACATGTCCACATGGTCACCAGGTAGTTCACGGACATGTCCACATGGACACCAGGTAGTTCACGGACATGTCCACATGGTCACCAGGTAGTTCACAGACATGTTCACATGTCCACATGGTCACCAGGTAGTTCATGGACATGTCCACATGGTCACCAGGTAGTTCACGGAATTGTCCACATGGTCACCAGGTAGTTCATGGACATGTCTTCAGGGGTCTCCATGTCCTGCCTGGATGTCTCATCTACTTGCAGGACCTTAAAACCAGTCCATATTGAGAATCAAGACTCCAGAGGTTTTACTGGGAGGTCTGGAAACAGGTTTTCCACATCCAGTTTGATCCCAGTGAGCTAATTTAACCTCCACCTTCTTCTTAACTCCTCCCACAGAGATGTGGCTCCGCCCCTGCTCCTGTCATGGTTCTGGTTGAGTCAACTCCACCTGTAGACCCTGGAACAAGCACCGGATAAACCACCACACACACTGCCTTCTCACCTCCTCCTCCTCCTCCCCCTCCTCCTACCCGTCCAGCATCCTCATTTCCTGACAGCCTAAAACCAAACACACCAGATCCAGTGTGTGTTGTAGTCACCATGTTGAGATTGAATGACAGATGATGATGATGATGATGAAGATGACAACGATGATGAAGATGATGAAGGTGAAGATGATGATGATGATAACGAACAGAACTGCTTCGGTCTTCAGACTGAAGCAGCCCTGAAGTCATCCAGCAGTCATGTGACCTGGCTGGTCACATGACTGCTGGATGTCGTTTTCTCGCCGTCCGTGGCGACTTTCCTGAAAGACGAGGTTTTTCACCAGTCTGACCAGAGACCCGGTTCTCGGAGGACCCGTTAAACCACCAGGACAGGTGCTTTACCTGTCGGCCGTCTGTCCTCTGAGCCAAAGAGCCAAAGAGAAGAATTATTTCTCTGGTCAGCAGGTGGCAGCAGAGGACGTTAACGCTTCTCTGCTTCCGTGCGTTTACGTCTCAGGTCGGGGTTCAGAGGAAGGCAACCACCGCTTGACTCCTCCCTCTTTTCCTCTTTCCTTCCCTCCCTCCCTCCTCTGAGTCCGTCACCAAAATCTTTCCCTCCAAAGAAAGATTCCTCGGGCTCGGCGCTTCCTGCTGCTGGTCAAGTTAACCTACCTCATGAAACCAAAAGCTCCCCGTTGGCTGATTTCTTTGGCCCAGGAGGAGCTGGATTACCAACAGAGACCTTGCTGAACTCTGAATGTGGACTGTCTGACCTGGATGGATCTGTCCATCATGGTCTTCCTCACACAGAAGTTGATAAAGGAAACTCTGGTCTCTCTGAGACCTTAACAGATGACTCTCCAGTGCTGCTTCAGGACCTCAAACTGCTGAATGGATCCAAAGACCTCATCCACGTCTTACTGGAACAAGTCTGATCTTTAAATGTCCTAAATGTTTTCACGAGCTTTACTTCCAAAAACAGAAAGTCTCCACTTCCAGTTTCATACAGAGTCTGGTCGCACTCCCTGTCGTTGAGATGAGATGGGGAAGTTTAAGTTTTTCCAAAAGTACGACCCAGTTCTGGTACACAGATCAGAACCTGAAGCTGCTGATCTGCAACATGAAGACACATGTCCACAAGACTCTGTCCAGACCCTTCAGTCTGTAGATGCCAAAGCTTCTAAGATCCAAAACTTTGCTCCACTTTCAGAATCTAAAACGTGTCCAAGGTCCATCCTGTCCCCAAGTTGTACCAGCTGTTGTTGTTTCCTTGTTGAGTCTGAGACACGATCCAGTTCCGCTGACCCCTGAGAGACACCTGGATGAAAAACCTGGTCCAGATTCTGAGGGTCCTGAGGTGCACTGGACAAACCTTTACCTGCAGTGTCAGAGCATCTCTGTCATCATGGAAACATGTCGCTCCACCTGAAGAGAGACACCAGACTCCAGTGAAAACACACCAGAGGAAAAGACAGGTGAAACTGCACCTTTCTAGATGTCTCCATGCCAGATGTCTCAGCCGTTTCTTCTTCCAAGCTTATATGAAAGTTCCGCTCCTTTGTTTTGGCAAGTGTGATATATTCCATATTTATGTCACTTTGTTAGACCTATTTAAAGGTCCCTTTACAAGCAGCAGCTTTCTGTAGACATCCAGCCAAATATTTCATAAAACTAGCTGAACAACGTCCAAAGAAAAAATATTGCTTTTACCTATGTCCTGTTTGTTTACACTCTACTTCCTGTTTGGAGTTGAAGAACAAACAAACCAAAAGAAGTTCTCACTCTTACATTTCATGTTCAGAAGAACGCTGTGGAAACCGAAGTAAAAATAAGTATTTTCTTACATGACGACTCAAACTACTCAAAAGACCAAAATAAGTCAATTATAAAAACATATTGACCAAATACGACAAAATGATTCGGAAGTTATTCCTCCGATGTGTGGAGATGGGTTGGACATCTGGACCCCCCTCCCCAAGGACACTCATGGCTATGAAGTCTCTAAAACTGTAAACTGTGTCTTTAACATCCTGCCAGACGATGATCCACTTTGATATCCGCTACCCTCTTAACCACCCCACTACGAAGTCTGCTACACTATACGCTACCTTATTTCCTGTTCTATGTAATCTGCTACGCTATACGCTACCTTCATTCCTGTTCTACGTAATCTGCTACGCAATACGCTGCCTTCTTTCTTGTTCTATGTACTCCGCTACACTATACGCTACTTTCTTTCCTGTTCTACGCGATCCGCTACGCTATACGCTACCTTCTTTCTTGTTCTATGTACTCCGCTACGCTATACGCTAGCTTCTTTCCTGTTCTACGCTATACGCTACGCTATACGCTACGCTATACGCTACCATCTTTCCTGTTCTATGCAATCCACTACGCTATACGCTACTTTCTTTCCTGTTCTACGCGATCCGCTATGCTATACGCTACCTTCTTTCTTGTTCTATGTACTCCGCTACACTATACGCTACTTTCTTTCCTGTTCTACGCGATCCGCTACGCTATACGCTACCTTCTTTCTTGTTCTATGTACTCCGCTACGCTATACGCTAGCTTCTTTCCTGTTCTACGCTATACGCTACGCTATACGCTACGCTATACGCTACCATCTTTCCTGTTCTATGCAATCCACTACGCTATACGCTACTTTCTTTCCTGTTCTACGCGATCCGCTATGCTATACGCTACCTTCTTTCTTGTTCTATGTACTCCACTACGCTATACGCGACCTTCTTTACTGTTCTATGTAATCCACCACGCTATACGCTACCTTCATTCCTGTTCTACACAATCCGCTACGCTATACGCTACTTTCTTTGCTGTTCTACGCAATCCGCTACGCTATACGCTACCTTCTTTACTGTTCTATGTAATCCGCTACGCTATACGCGACCTTCGTTACTGTTCTATGTAATCCACCACGCTATACGCTACTTTCTTTACTGTTCTATGTAATCCGCTACGCTATACGCTACCTTCTTTACTGTTCTATGTAATCCGCTACGCTATACGCGACCTTCTTTACTGTTCTACGCAATCCGCTACGCTATACGCTACCTTCTTTACTGTTCTATGTAATCCGCTACGCTATACGCGACCTTCTTTACTGTTCTACACAATCCGCTACGATATACGCGACCTTCTTTACTGTTCTACGCAATCCGCTACGCTATACGCGACCTTCTTTACTGTTCTATGTAATCCACTACGCTATACGCTACCTTCTTTACTGTTCTATGTAATCCGCTACGCTATACGCTACCTTCTTTACTGATCTATGTAATCCGCTACGCTATACGCGACCTTCTTTACTGTTCTACGCAATCCGCTACGCTATACGCTACCTTCTTTACTGTTCTATGTAATCCGCTACGCTATACGCGACCTTCTTTACTGTTCTACGCAATCCACCACGCTATACGCTACCTTCTTTACTGTTCTATGTAATCCACTACGCTATACGCGACCTTCTTTACTGTTCTACGCAATCCGCTACGCTATATGCTACCTTCTTTACTGTTCTATGTAATCCGCTACGCTATACGCGACCTTCTTTACTGTTCTATGTAATCCGCTACGCTATACGCTACCTTCTTTACTGTTCTATGTAATCCGCTACGCTATACGCGACCTTCTTTACTGTTCTATGTAATCCGCTACGCTATACGCGACCTTCTTTACTGTTCTACGCAATCCGCTACGCTATATGCTACCTTCTTTACTGTTCTATGTAATCCGCTACGCTATACGCGACCTTCTTTACTGTTCTATGTAATCCGCTACGCTATACGCTACCTTCTTTACTGTTCTACGCAATCCGCTACGCTATACGCTACCTTCTTTACTGTTCTACGCAATCCGCTACGCTATACGAGACCTTCTTTACTGTTCTATGTAATCCGCTACGCTATACGCGACCTTCTTTACTGTTCTATGTAATCCGCTACGCTATACGCGACCTTCTTTACTGTTCTATATAATCCACTATGCTATACGCTACCTTCGTTACTGTTCTATGTAATCCACCACGCTATACGCTACTTTCTTTACTGTTCTATGTAATCCGCTACGCTATACGCTACCTTCTTTACTGTTCTATGTAATCCGCTACGCTATACGCGACCTTCTTTACTGTTCTACGCAATCCGCTACGCTATACGCTACCTTCTTTACTGTTCTATGTAATCCGCTACGCTATACGCGACCTTCTTTACTGTTCTACGCAATCCGCTATGCTATACGCGACCTTCTTTACTGTTCTATGTAATCCGCTACGCTATACACTAGCTTCTTTACTGTTCTATGTAATCCGCTACGCTATACGCTACCTTCTTTACTGTTCTATGTAATCCGCTACGCTATACGCGACCTTCTTTACTGTTCTACGCAATCCGCTACGCTATACGCTACCTTCTTTACTGTTCTATGTAATCCACCACGCTATACGCTACTTTCTTTACTGTTCTATGTAATCCGCCACGCTATACGCTACTTTCTTTACTGTTCTATGTAATCCGCTACGCTATACGCTACCTTCTTTACTGTTCTATGTAATCCGCTACACTATACGCGACCTTCTTTACTGTTCTATGTAATCCGCTACGCTATACGCTACCTTCTTTACTGTTCTACGCAATCCGCTACGCTATACGCTACCTTCTTTACTGTTCTACGTAATCCGCTACGCTATACGCGACCTTCTTTACTGTTCTATGTAATCCGCTACGCTATACGCGACCTTCTTTACTGTTCTATGTAATCCGCTACGCTATACGCGACCTTCTTTACTGTTCTATGTAATCCGCTACGCTATACGCGACCTTCTTCACTGTTCTATATAATCCGCTACGCTATACGCTACCTTCTTTCCTGTTCTACGCTATACGCTACGATATACGCTACCATCTTTCCTGTTCTATGCAATCCACTACGCTATACGCTACTTTGTTTCCTGTTCTGCATAACCTGCTACGCAATATGCTACTTTTTTCCTGTTCTACGCAATCCACTATGCTGTACGCTACCTTCATTCCTGTTCTACGTAATCCGCTACGCTATACGCTACCTTCATTCCTGTTCTACGTAATCCGCTACGCTACCTTCATTCCTGTTCTACGTAATCCGCTATGCTATACGCGACCTTCTTTACTGTTCTATGTAATCCACCACGCTATACGCTACCTTCATTCCTGTTCTACACAATCCGCTACGCTATACGCTACTTTCTTTCCTGTTCTACGCGATCCGCTACGCTATACGCTACCTTCTTTACTGTTCTATGTAATCCACTACGCTATACGCTACCTTCGTTACTGTTCTATGTAATCCACCACGCTATACGCTACTTTCTTTACTGTTCTATGTAATCCGCTACGCTATACGCTACCTTCTTTACTGTTCTATGTAATCCGCTACGCTATACGCGACCTTCTTTACTGTTCTACGCAATCCGCTACGCTATACGCTACCTTCTTTACTGTTCTATGTAATCCGCTACGCTATACGCGACCTTCTTTACTGTTCTACGCAATCCGCTATGCTATACGCGACCTTCTTTACTGTTCTATGTAATCCGCTACGCTATACGCGACCTTCTTTATTGTTCTACGCAATCCGCTACGCTATACGCTACCTTCTTTACTGTTCTATGTAATCCGCTACGCTATACGCGACCTTCTTTACTGTTCTACGCAATCCACCACGCTATACGCTACCTTCTTTACTGTTCTATGTAATCCGCTACGCTATACGCTACCTTCTTTACTGTTCTACGCAATCCGCTACGCTATACGCTACCTTCTTTACTGTTCTACGTAATCCGCTACGCTATACGCGACCTTCTTTACTGTTCTATGTAATCCGCTACGCTATACGCGACCTTCTTTACTGTTCTACGCAATCCGCTACGCTATACGCTACCTTCTTTACTGTTCTACGTAATCCGCTACGCTATACGCGACCTTCTTTACTGTTCTACGTAATCCGCTACGCTACCTTCATTCCTGTTCTACGTAATCCGGTATGCTATACGCGACCTTCTTTACTGTTCTATGTAATCCACCACGCTATACGCTACCTTCATTCCTGTTCTACACAATCCGCTACGCTATACGCTACTTTCTTTCCTGTTCTACGCGATCCGCTACGCTATACGCTACCTTCTTTACTGTTCTATGTAATCCACTACGCTATACGCTACCTTCGTTACTGTTCTATGTAATCCACCACGCTATACGCTACTTTCTTTACTGTTCTATGTAATCCGCTACGCTATACGCTACCTTCTTTACTGTTCTATGTAATCCGCTACGCTATACGCGACCTTCTTTACTGTTCTACGCAATCCGCTACGCTATACGCGACCTTCTTTACTGTTCTATGTAATCCGCTACGCTATACGCGACCTTCTTTACTGTTCTACGCAATCCGCTATGCTATACGCGACCTTCTTTACTGTTCTATGTAATCCGCTACGCTATACGCGACCTTCTTTATTGTTCTACGCAATCCGCTACGCTATACGCTACCTTCTTTACTGTTCTACGCAATCCGCTACGCTATACGCTACCTTCTTTCCTGTTCTATGTAACCGCTACGCTATACGCGACCTTCTTTACTGTTCTAGGCAATCCACCACGCTATACGCTACCTTCTTTACTGTTCTATGTAATCCGCTACGCTATACGCGACCTTCTTTACTGTTCTACGCAATCCGCTACGCTATACGCTACCTTCTTTACTGTTCTACGTAATCCGCTACGCTATACGCGACCTTCTTTACTGTTCTATGTAATCCGCTACGCTATACGCTACCTTCTTTACTGTTCTACGCAATCCGCTACGCTATACGCTACCTTCTTTACTGTTCTACGTAATCCGCTACGCTATACGCGACCTTCTTTACTGTTCTATGTAATCCGCTACGCTATACGCGACCTTCTTTACTGTTCTATGTAATCCGCTATGCTATACACTAGCTTCTTTACTGTTCTATGTAATCCGCTACGCTATACGCTACCTTCTTTACTGTTCTATGTAATCCGCTACGCTGTACGCGACCTTCTTTACTGTTCTACGCAATCCGCCACGCTATACGCTACCTTCTTTACTGTTCTACGCAATCCGCTACGCTATACGCTACCTTCTTTACTGTTCTATGTAATCCGCTATGCTATACGCGACCTTCTTTACTGTTCTACGCAATCCGCTATGCTATACGCGACCTTCTTTACTGTTCTATGTAATCCGCTACGCTATACGCGACCTTCTTTATTGTTCTACGCAATCCGCTACGCTATACGCTACCTTCTTTACTGTTCTATGTAATCCGCTACGCTATACGCGACCTTCTTTACTGTTCTACGCAATCCACCACGCTATACGCTACCTTCTTTACTGTTCTATGTAATCCGCTACGCTATACGCTACCTTCTTTACTGTTCTACGCAATCCGCTACGCTATACGCTACCTTCTTTACTGTTCTACGTAATCCGCTACGCTATACGCGACCTTCTTTACTGTTCTATGTAATCCGCTACGCTATACGCGACCTTCTTCACTGTTCTATATAATCCGCTACGCTATACGCTACCTTCTTTCCTGTTCTACGCTATACGCTACGCTATACGCTACCATCTTTCCTGTTCTATGCAATCCACTACGCTATACGCTACTTTGTTTCCTGTTCTGCATAACCTGCTACGCAATATGCTACTTTTTTCCTGTTCTACGCAATCCACTACGCTGTACGCTACCTTCATTCCTGTTCTACGTAATCCGCTACGCTATACGCTACCTTCATTCCTGTTCTACGTAATCCGCTACGCTACCTTCATTCCTGTTCTACGTAATCCGGTATGCTATACGCGACCTTTTTTACTGTTCTATGTAATCCACCACGCTATACGCTACCTTCATTCCTGTTCTACACAATCCGCTACGCTATACGCTACTTTCTTTCCTGTTCTACGCGATCCGCTACGCTATACGCTACCTTCTTTACTGTTCTATGTAATCCACTACGCTATACGCTACCTTCGTTACTGTTCTATGTAATCCACCACGCTATACGCTACTTTCTTTACTGTTCTATGTAATCCGCTACGCTATACGCTACCTTCTTTACTGTTCTATGTAATCCACTACGCTATACGCGACCTTCTTTACTGTTCTACGCAATCCGCTACGCTATACGCGACCTTCTTTACTGTTCTATGTAATCCGCTACGCTATACGCGACCTTCTTTACTGTTCTACGCAATCCGCTATGCTATACGCGACCTTCTTTACTGTTCTATGTAATCCGCTACGCTATACGCGACCTTCTTTATTGTTCTACGCAATCCGCTACGCTATACGCTACCTTCTTTACTGTTCTACGCAATCCGCTACGCTATACGCTACCTTCTTTCCTGTTCTATGTAATCCGCTACGCTATACGCGACCTTCTTTACTGTTCTACGCAATCCACCACGCTATACGCTACCTTCTTTACTGTTCTATGTAATCCGCTACGCTATACGCGACCTTCTTTACTGTTCTACGCAATCCGCTACGCTATACGCTACCTTCTTTACTGTTCTACGTAATCCGCTACGCTATACGCGACCTTCTTTACTGTTCTACGCAATCCGCTACGCTATACGCTACCTTCTTTACTGTTCTATGTAATCCGCTACGCTATACGCGACCTTCTTTACTGTTCTATGTAATCCGCTACGCTATACGCGACCTTCTTCACTGTTCTATATAATCCGCTACGCTATACGCTACCTTCTTTCCTGTTCTACGCTATACGCTACGCTATACGCTACCATCTTTCCTGTTCTATGCAATCCACTACGCTATACGCTACTTTCTTTACTTTTCTACGTAATCCGCTACGCTATACGCGACCTTCTTTACTGTTCTATGTAATCCGCTACGCTATACGCGACCTTCTTTACTGTTCTATGTAATCCGCTATGCTATACACTAGCTTCTTTACTGTTCTATGTAATCCGCTACGCTATACGCTACCTTCTTTACTGTTCTATGTAATCCGCTACGCTGTACGCGACCTTCTTTACTGTTCTACGCAATCCGCCACGCTATACGCTACCTTCTTTACTGTTCTACGCAATCCGCTACGCTATACGCTACCTTCTTTACTGTTCTATGTAATCCGCTACGCTATACGCGACCTTCTTTACTGTTCTACGCAATCCGCTATGCTATACGCGACCTTCTTTACTGTTCTATGTAATCCGCTACGCTATACGCGACCTTCTTTATTGTTCTACGCAATCCGCTACGCTATACGCTACCTTCTGTACTGTTCTATGTAATCCGCTACGCTATACGCGACCTTCTTTACTGTTCTACGCAATCCACCACGCTATACGCTACCTTCTTTACTGTTCTATGTAATCCGCTACGCTATACGCTACCTTCTTTACTGTTCTACGCAATCCGCTACGCTATACGCTACCTTCTTTACTGTTCTACGTAATCCGCTACGCTATACGCGACCTTCTTTACTGTTCTATGTAATCCGCTACGCTATACGCGACCTTCTTTACTGTTCTATGTAATCCGCTATGCTATACACTAGCTTCTTTACTGTTCTATGTAATCCGCTACGCTATACGCTACCTTCTTTACTGTTCTATGTAATCCGCTACGCTGTACGCGACCTTCTTTACTGTTCTACGCAATCCGCCACGCTATACGCTACCTTCTTTACTGTTCTATGTAATCCGCTACGCTATACGCTACTTTCTTTACTGTTCTATGTAATCCGCTACGCTATACGCTACCTTCTTTACTGTTCTATGTAATCCGCTACGCTATACGCTACCTTCTTTACTGTTCTACGCAATCCGCTACGCTATACGCTACCTTCTTTACTGTTCTACGTAATCCGCTACGCTATACGCGACCTTCTTTACTGTTCTACATAATCCGCTACGCTATACGCGACCTTCTTTACTGTTCTATGTAATCCGCTACGCTATACGCGACCTTCTTTACTGTTCTATGTAATCCGCTACGCTATACGCTACCTTCTTTCCTGTTCTACGCTCTACGCTACGCTATACGCTACCATCTTTACTGTTCTATGCAATCCACTACGCTATACGCAACTTTGTTTCCTTTTCTGCGTAACCTGCTACGCAATACGCTACTTTTTTCCTGTTCTACGCAATCCGCTACGCTGTACGCTACCTTCATTCCTGTTCTACGTAATCCGCTACGCTATACGCTACCTTCTTTACTGCTCTATGTAATCCACTACGCTATACGCTACCTTCGTTACTGTTCTATGTAATCCACCACGCTATACGCTACTTTCTTTACTGTTCTATGTAATCCGCTACGCTCTACGCTACCTTCTTTATTGTTCTATGTAATCCGCTACGCTATACGCGACCTTCTTTACTGTTCTACGCAATCCGCTACGCTATACGCTACCTTCTTTACTGTTCTATGTAATCCGCTACGCTATACGCGACCTTCTTTACTGTTCTACGCAATCCGCTACGCTATACGCGACCTTCTTTACTGTTCTATGTAATCCGCTATGCTATACACTAGCTTCTTTACTGTTCTATGTAATCCGCTACGCTATACGCTACCTTCTTTACTGTTCTATGTAATCCGCTACGCTATACGCGACCTTCTTTACTGTTCTACGTAATCCGCTACGCTATACGCTACCTTCTTTACTGTTCTATGTAATCCGCTACGCTGTACGCGACCTTCTTTACTGTTCTACGCAATCCACCACGCTATACGCTACCTTCTTTACTGTTCTATGTAATCCACCACGCTATACGCTACTTTCTTTACTGTTCTATGCAATCCGCTACGCTATACGCTACCTTCTTTACTGTTCTACGCAATCCGCTACGCTATACGCCACTTTCTTTACTGTTCTATGTAATCCACCACGCTATACGCTACTTTCTTTACTGTTCTATGTAATCCGCTACGCTATACGCTACCTTCTTTACTGTTCTATGTAATCCGCTACGCTATACGCTACCTTCTTTACTGTTCTATGTAATCCGCTACGCTATACGCTACCTTCTTTACTGTTCTACGTAATCCGCTACGCTATACGCGACCTTCTTTACTGTTCTATGTAATCCGCTACGCTATACGCTACTTTCTTTACTGTTCTATGTAATCCGCTACACTATACGCTACTTTCTTTCCTGTTCTACGCGATCCGCTACGCTATACGCTACCTTCTTTCTTGTTCTATGTACTCCGCTACACTATACGCTACTTTCTTTCCTGTTCTACGCGATCCGCTACGCTATACGCTACCTTCTTTCTTGTTCTATGTACTCCGCTACGCTATACGCTACTTTCTTTCCTGTTCTACGCGATCCGCTACGCTATACGCTACCTTCTTTCTTGTTCTATGTACTCCGCTACGCTATACGCTAGCTTCTTTCCTGTTCTATGTAATCCGCTACGCTATACGCTACCTTCTTTACTGCTCTATGTAATCCGCTACGCTATACGCTACCTTCGTTACTGTTCTATGTAATCCACCACGCTATATGCTACTTTCTTTACTGTTCTATGTAATCCGCTACGCTATTCGCTACCTTCTTTACTGTTCTATGTAATCCGCTACGCTATACGCGACCTTCTTTACTGTTCTACGCAATCCGCTACGCTATACGCTACCTTCTTTACTGTTCTATGTAATCCGCTACGCTATACGCGACCTTCTTTACTGTTCTATGTAATCCGCTACGCTATACGCGACCTTCTTTACTGTTCTACGCAATCCGCTACGCTATACGCTACCTTCTTTACTGTTCTATGTAATCCGCTACGCTATACGCGACCTTCTTTACTGTTCTATGTAATCCGCTACGCTATACGCTACCTTCATTCCTGTCCTTCCCTGTTTTTGGCTGATAACTCTCCTTGCTGTCCTCAGGTTTTGTAGTCATGTTCTCGCTACTCTGTACAGGCCCATATCAGTCCGGTTTTTTGCTGCCTTTGTCTCAGCTGTTAAATATACTGAATTTTTGCAAATGTTTTATGTTTCTTTTGGCTTTTCTTTGTCGAGAAGTTTTTCTTTTTGTTTGTTATAGTTTTGTTGCTGCTGATGGCAGCAAAAGTGACATTCTTACAAATTAGCCAAATTTTGCTAATATAAATATTACAGTTCTTGTTTTTTTATTTTGATAGTTGATGTTGTTAAACCGTAGAGAATGTTGGTTTCACTTGGGGTAGAGCATTTGAATGACTCTTATTTAACAATAAGCCATAGATAAGAAGTTAAAGCCATGTGGTGGTCCAGCATTACTTTAGATACACCAGATTATATTCATGTGTTTACTCTAAGTTCAGATGATCTCCATTTATTTACGTTTTACGTTTTGAAGAGAGTAAAATGTAGATTTTGTAGTGAAGGTTTGAACCAATGAGAAAAGTGATGCTTTAATGTTCCTGACTTCTCTCAGAGCCTTTTTATATTCATTATAGTCATAGAAATAAAAAATGCTTAAAGCTTTAAACTGCCTTTAATGAAACTGAAAAGAAACTTGGAGTTATATCTAAACTGATTTAAGATTGTTTGTTCTTTCTTTTATTTTTAACAAAATTTCTCTGAAATTCTTGTGACTTTAATTTCATGAAGAAAACATTTTTCTGCTGTTTAGACTAAAGACCAAATAAAATTGAAGTAGAAAACTGTCTCCAGTCATTCATCAGCCATGCTGTTTCTGGTCTAATCAGAAGGTGTGTGGGTCCATCCCGCTGTTGTCTTTGAGCAAGGCATTGAGCCCCAACTGCACCGTGTGACAGACACTTTAAGGTTATTTACTCAGTCAAAACACTTGTCTCAGAGCCCGACAGCAGGATGAAGCCCGAAGCAAACAGAACCTTCCTGGATGACCTCGGACTTTTTATGACAGACATCTTTTTTCCAGACATCATACCTGGACTTGGCGGAGACTGGCGGTTCAAGATGCTACTGTTTCCTATTACTATGCAGTTTTACACTAACTGTGGGATACTCAGACAAACCAATCCATCATCCTGATAGATCTTCCTGATCCATCAGATAGGGAAGATCTATCAGATTATATGCGAAACATCTGTTAGTGATGAAACATTGGAATTTCTGTCTGCTGTTGAATGTTTTAGATCTCCTCTTAAGATGCAGTTTTATTCCACACTGCAAAAGTTGTGTGGTCCTTCTAAAATTGTATTTTAGTTATTTTTATCATGATTTTATTTAACCTTTTGTGGTATATTGATTTTCTATGCAGTACCTTGGAAACGCTTTGTGAAATTAACAATACAAACTGATCAATTGATTGAAACATTGGATCTGAAGCATTTGATATCAAATGTCGGCGATTAAACATTTGATCTGAGGCATCAGACGTAAAACACTGGATATCAAACAATCGATATAAAGAGACAGACTTGACTTTATTGATCTCTTTGAGATGACTCCCTCAGGGAAATTAAAATTTTGTATATTAGAAATGAAAAAGTCAGATATGAAACATTGGATATCAAACATCAGCTATCAAAGGGAGGATAAAGCTTTTCCTTTAACGGTTTTTCCACTCTGGATGTTTTTGTTTGGGCTCAAAATCAGTTTTCACTTTATTATTGAAGCAGTGGCCAGTCAGAGGTTGTTGTGGAATATTTCATACTATCTCGATGCAACAGAGGACACTTTATTACAGACTGGCATAGATGCAGGGTGGGATAGGGAGGTTTCTCTCAGAAAACCCTTGGATATGTCAGCCCTCTGCAGTGTGGCATTTCTGTAAATGGAATATCATATTTCATGTGATACAGGTTACTAATTATACACTGTCCTTCGTTGTTTATGACACAGTCGCCATGTTACTGCAATAAATACTTGTTTACCACATACAGGACCCCGTTAGCTATGAACTCTTCTAACTTTAGATACTCCAACAAGGTCTGTGAACTCTTCGTTAACAAACTGAATTTTAGACTACAATTTGTATTTCAAAAACAAACTTTATTGTCTGCAAATAAAACAATAAAATTATATCCTGTTCATTGATTGACTGGCTTGTCCTGTTGCCTGGTTGGTCAATTTGTGGCGACTTGGTTTTCAGTCTTTGGTTGCGTGTCATGCTCCCCGCTATGAGGACCCTGCCTGGCAGAAAGTCGGTCCAGAGACCGTGGTGAGGTGTCTTTCCTCGATCGGCGGCAGCAGGCGGCAAGGTCAGCCCGAAAAGACGGCGTGTAGAAACCATAAATAACAGGGTCGCAGCAGGTGTTCAGGTTACCGAACACAAAGAGGGCGTGGTGGACATACTCAGGTGTGACGCTCAGCATGTTGGGCTGGAACCAGTACCAGATCCCCAACAGATAGTATGGAGTCCAGCACACCACAAAGGACAACACGATAACCACCGTCATCTTCAGAGTCTTCATCCGAGCCTTCGGTATGATATCGGTGCCACTGCGGCGCAGATGGGACTCACCTGCTGAGAGATGGAGAAACTGTGCTAAGTCTGTCACAGGTGTGTTGCTACAGGTGTAGATCCCTCACAGCTGCTGCTGCTTTTAAGTTTCAGTCCAGGTGTGTTTCAGGTACAAGTTGGAAAAGTCGGAGAATTTAGCCCAGTTCTTTGCAACAAATATTATGGAAATTATTCATTGTATTTTAACATAGGTAATATACACTGTTCAAAATAACTAAAGGGAACACCTAAACAACACTCTGTAACTCCAAGTCAACCAGACTTCTGGGAAATGGAACTGTCCACTTAGGAAGCAACACTGACTGACAATCAGTTCCACCTGCTGGTGTGCAAATGGAACAGACAACAGGTGGAAATTATAGGCAACTGGCAAGACACACCCAATAAAGGAGTGGTTCTGCAGGTGGAGACCACAGACCACTTCTCAGTTCCGATGCTTTCTGGATGATGATTTGGTCTGAATGCTGGCGGTGCTTTCACTCTAGTGGTAGCATGAGACGGAGTCTACAACCCACACAAGTGGCTCAGGTAGTGCAGCTCATCCAGGATGGCACATCAATGCCAGCTGTGGCAAGAAGGTTTGCTGTGTCTGTCAGCGTCGTGTCCAGAGCATGGAGGCGCTACCAGGAGACAGGCCAGTACATCAGGAGACGTGGAGGAGGCCGTGGGAGGACAACAACCCAGCAGCAGGACCGCTACCTCCTTCTTTGTGCAAGGAGGAACAGGAGGAGCACTGCCAGAGTCCTGCAGAATGAGCTCCAGCAGGACACAGATGTGCATGTGTCTGCTCCAACAGTCAGAAACAGACTCCATGAGGGTGGTATGAGGGCCCGACGTCCACAGGTGGGTGTTGTGCTTCCAGCCCAACACCCTGCAGGACGTTTGGCGTTTGCCAGAGAACACCAAGATTGGTAAATTCTCCACTGGCGCCCTGAGCTCTTCACAGATGGAAGCAGGTTCACACTGAGCACATGTGACAGACGTGACAGAGTCTGGAGACGCCGTGGAGAACGTTCTGCTGCCTGCAACATCCTCCAGCAGGACCGGTTTGGCAGTGGGTCAGTAATGGTGTGGGGGGGGGCATTTCTTTGGATGGCCGCACAGCCCTCCATGTGCTCGCCAGAGGTAGCCTGACTGCCATTAGGTACCGAGATGAGATCCTCAGACCCCTTGTGGGACCATATGCTGGTGCGGTTGGCCCTGGGTTCCTCCTAATGCAAGACAATGCTAGACCTCATGTGGCTGGAGTGTGTCAGCAGTTCCTGCAACGCCAAGGCATTGATGTTATGGACCGGCCCGCCCGTTCCCCAGACCTGGATCCAGCTGAGCACATCTGGGACATCATGTCTCGCTCCATCCACCAACACCAAGTTGCACCACAGACTGTCCAGGAGTTGGCGGATGCTTTAGTCCAGGTCTGGGAGGAGATCCCTCAGGAGAACATCCACCGCCTCATCAGGAGCATGCCCAGGCGTTGTAGGGAGGTCATACAGGCACACGGAGGCCACACACACTACTGAGCCTCATTCTGACTTGTTTAAAGGACATTACATCAAAGTTGGATCAGCCTGTAGTGTGTTTTTCCACTTTCATTTGGAGTAGAACTCCAAATCCAGACCTCCATGGGTTGATATGTTTTATTTTCATTGATAATTTATGTGTGATTTTGTTGTCAGAACATTCAGCTATGGAAAGAACAAAGTATTTAATAAAATATTTCATCCATTCAGATCTACAACATGTTACTTTAGTGTTCCCTTTGTTCTTTAAGCAGTGTAGATACATACATATACATTTATATGGACAGAATTTCTAGGAGCAGCCGAGGTGTTGAGGAGATCCGGCTTGGTGGCCTCAGGATTGGGTCTCTGCTTCCTGTGGATGACCCCTGGTTCTGGTTCTAGGCATTGTTCTGGGTGTGGTTTTTTTTGTTTGAGTTCTAGGTCTGGGCCTGGGTCTAGTTCTGGGTCGGTTTCTGGGTGTGGTTCTGGTGATGGTTCTAAGTCTAGGTCTGATTCTAGTGCTGGGTCTGGTTCTATGTCTTGTTACGGGACAGGCTGTAGTCCTCAGTCTGGGTCTAGTTCCGGGCCAGGCTCTGGGTGGGGTTCTAGTTGTGGTTATATGTCTGGTTCTGGTTCTAGGTTTGGTTCTGGGTGTAGTTCTGGTTCTGGGTTTGGTTCTTGTCCTGAGTCTGGTTCTTAGTCCCGGTTTGGTTTTGGGTCTAGTTCTGGTTCTAAGTATTGATCTGGGTCTCTTTTTGGGTCTAGGTCTCGTTCTTGGTCTGGTTGCAGTTCTGGGTTTGGTCCTGGTTCTGACTGTCAGTCTCTGTCTGGTTTTGGTTCTGGTTCGAGGTCTAGGTCTGGTTTTGGTCCTGAGTTTGGTTCTTGTTCTGGGTTTGGTTCTGGGTCTTATTAGAGCGCTGGTTCTGATTCTAGGCCTATATCTGGTTCTGGTACTCTGGTCTAGCTCTATGTTTAGTTCTGGGTCTGGTTCTGGGTCTGGTTTTGGTTTTAGTTTCTGGTTCTTGTTCTGGGTGTGGTTTTAGTTCTAGTTCTAGATCTGGTTCTGGATGTGGTTCTGATGGTGTTTAAATATCTGGTTCTGGTTCTGGTCCATAAGATGCCATGCAGCATTTTATAAGAGAGCCCAGGAGTACCAACCTCTGTCCCGCAGGTGCTGCAGGTGGATGTGCAGCAGGATGCGGCTGTAGCAACAGCTCATCACCAGCAGGGGGACGACGTACAGGGTGATGAAGTGGAACATGTTGTAAACCGTCTCCTGCCAGCGAGAACTGAAACTGCCGTGTGACGCACACTGAGTGAAGTCTGCAGAGTTCAGCCGGATGGTCCTGAAGATGAAGAGCTGTGAGGACAGACAGGATGAGAGAGTCCTGCTCCAAAGTCTGGCTCTGGTTCTCTGGTATCTTAGCATTGTTAGCGCGCGCGCACACACACACACACACACACACACACACTTACAGCTCTCTTCTTTGCCCATTTTTGTATTTTCCAGGAGAGAGAACATCTTGCTGCAAGATGGCAACGGTGGAACCGCCCAATGAGCTTCATTTCAGCTCTTCAGAAACCTACAGGTGACATCACGGAGGCTCCGCCCATCTTTCATATACAGAGTGCAACAGGCGGCCACTAGTTTTTAGAACCACTCACTTCAAAGCAGCAACTCTGCTGGGGACAGGTAAGCCTCACATTACTAGACCACACCATAATGCAACAGGACCAGTCGTATGGTGAATAAAGAGCATCTTTGGAATCCTTCTGACAGAGGACACAGCAGTTTCTACCACCTACTGGACGCACATCATTCTACAGTTAGCCAACAGCAGGAAGTACCACATGCTTAATCCTCCATGTGAGCTGAACATTCTTGCAGAGATTTATGACGGCGTCACCTGGTCCAGTATTTACTACAGGAACTGACACCAACAGCAGGACTGGAATGTGGAAAGACTGCAGAAGAGACTGGCTGAACTGAAGATACATGTCGGGAATGGAAAGGAGATATCTGCCAGAAAACGTGGTCATATGACCAGGTGCAGTCCATAACTAGTTTGGAACTGCTCTATAACTGGTCAGAGACAGGTCTATAACTGGTTAGAGACAGATCTATTACTGGTCAGAGACAGATCTATTACTGGTCAGAGACAGGTCTATAACTGGTCAGAGACAGGTCTATAACTGGTCAGAGACAGGTCTATAACTGGTCAGAGACAGATCTATAACTGGTTAGAGACAGATCTATTACTGGTCAAAGACAGGTCTATAACTGGTCAGAGACAGGTCTATAACTGGTCAGAGACAGGTCTATAACTGGTCAGGGGACAGATCTATAACTGGTCAGAGACAGGTCTATAACTGGTCAGAGACAGATCTATAACTGGTCAGAGACAGGTCTATAACTGGTCAGAGACAGATCTATAACTGGTCAGAGACAGGTCTATAACTGGTCAGAGACAGATCTATTACTGGTCAGAGACAGGTCTATAACTGGTCAGAGACAGATCTATAACTGGTCAGAGACAGATCTATTACTGGTCAGAGACAGGTCTATAACTGGTCAGAGACAGGTCTATAACTGGTCAGAGACAGATCTATAACTGGTCAGAGACAGATCTATAACTGGTCAGAGACAGATCTATAACTGGTCAGAGACAGGTCTATAACTGGTTAGAGACAGATCTATTACTGGTCAGAGACAGATCTATTACTGGTCAGAGACAGGTCTATAACTGGTCAAAGACAGGTCTATAACTGGTCAGAGACAGATCTATTACTGGTCAGAGACAGGTCTATAACTGGTCAGAGACAGATCTATAACTGGTCAGAGACAGGTCTATAACTGGTCAGAGACAGGTCTATAACTGGTCAGGGGACAGATCTATAACTGGTCAGAGACAGGTCTATAACTGGTCAGAGACAGATCTATTACTGGTCAGAGACAGGTCTATAACTGGTCAGAGACAGATCTATAACTGGTCAGAGACAGATCTATAACTGGTTAGAGACAGATCTATAACTGGTCAGAGACAGGTCTATAACTGGTCAGAGACAGATCTATAACTGGTCAGAGACAGATCTATAACTGGTCAGAGACAGATCTATTACTAGTCAGAGACAGGTCTATAACTGGTCAGAGACAGATCTATAACTGGTCAAAGACAGGTCTATAACTGGTCAAAGACAGATCTATAACTGGTCAGAGACAGATCTATAACTGGTCAGAGACAGATCTATAACTGGTCAGAGACAGGTCTATAACTGGTCAGAGACAGATCTATAACTGGTCAGAGACAGATCTATAACTGGTCAGAGACAGATCTATAACTGGTTAGAGACAGATCTATAACTGGTCAGAGACAGATCTATTACTGGTTAGAGACAGATCTATAACTGGTCAGAGACAGGTCTATAACTGGTCAGAGACAGATCTATAACTGGTCAGAGACAGGTCTATAACTGGTCAGAGACAGATCTATAACTGGTCAGAGACAGATCTATAACTGGTCAGAGACTAGTCTATAACTAGTCAGAGACAGATCTATTACTGGTCAGATACAGATCTATAACTGGTCAGAGACAGGTCTATAACTGGTCAGAGACAGATCTATAACTGGTCAGAGACTAGTCTATAACTGGTCAGAGACAGATCTATTACTGGTCAGATACAGATCTATAACTGGTCAGAGACAGGTCTATAACTGGTCAGAGACAAATCTATAACTGGTCAGAGACAGATCTATAACTGGTCAGAGACAGATCTATAACTGGTCAGAGACAGATCTATTACTGGTCAGAGACAGATCTATAACTGGTCAGAGACAGGTCTATAACTGGTCAGAGACAGATCTATAACTGGTCAGAGACAGGTCTATAACTGGTTAGAGACAGATCTATAACTGGTCAGAGACAGGTCTATAACTGGTCAGAGACAGATCTATAACTGGTCAGAGACAGGTCTATAACTGGTCAGTGGACAGATCTATAACTGGTCAGAGACAGATCTATTACTGGTCAGAGACAGGTCTATAACTGGTCAGAGACAGATCTATAACTGGTTAGAGACAGATCTATAACTGGTCAGAGACAGATCTATAACTGGTCAGAGACAGGTCTATAACTGGTCAGAGACAGATCTATAACTGGTCAGAGACAGGTCTATAACTGGTCAGAGACAGGTCTATAACTGGTCAGAGACAGGTCTATAACTGGTCAGAGACAGGTCTATTACTAGTCAGAGACAGGTCTATAACTGGTCAGGGGACAGATCTATAACTGGTCAGAGACAGGTCTATAACTGGTCAGAGACAGATCTATAACTGGTCAGAGACAGGTCTATAACTGGTCAGAGACAGATCTATAACTGGTCAGAGACAGATCTATAACTGGTCAGAGACAGGTCTATAACTGGTCAGAGACAGATCTATAACTGGTCAGAGACAGATCTATAACTGGTCAGAGACAGATCTATAACTGGTCAGAAACAGGTCTATAACTGGTCAGAGACAGATCTATAACTGGTCAGAGACAGATCTATAACTGGTCAGAGACAGGTCTATAACTGGTCAGAGACAGGTCTATAACTGGTCAGAGACAGATCTATAACTGGTCAGAGACAGATCTATAACTGGTCAGAGACTAGTCTATAACTGGTCAGAGACAGATCTATAACTGGTCAGAGACAGATCTATAACTGGTCAGAGACAGGTCTATAACTGGTCAGAGACAGATCTATAACTGGTCAGAGACAGGTCTATAACTGGTCAGAGACAGGTCTATAACTGGTCAAAGACAGGTCTATAACTGGTCAGAGACAGGTCTATAACCGTTCAGAGACAGGTCTATAACTGGTCAGAGACAGGTCTATAACTGGTCAGAGACAGGTCTATAACTGGTCAGAGACAGATCTATAACTGGTCAGAGACAGGTCTATAACCGGTCAGAGACAGATCTATAACTGGTCAGAGACAGGTCTATAACTGGTCAGAGACAGGTCTATAACTGGTTAGAGACAGATCTATTACTGGTCAGAGACAGGTCTATAACTGGTCAGAGACAGGTCTATAACTGGTCAGAGACAGGTCTATAACTGGTCAGAGACAGATCTATAACTGGTCAGAGACAGGTCTATAACTGGTCAGAGACAGGTCTATAACTGGTCAGAGACAGATCTATAACTGGTCAGAGACAGGTCTATAACTGGTCAGAGACAGGTCTATTACTGGTCAGAGACAGGTCTATAACTGGTCAGAGACAGATCTATAACTGGTCAGAGACAGGTCTATAACTGGTCAGAGACAGGTCTATAACTGGTCAGAGACAGATCTATAACTGGTCAGAGACAGGTCTATAACTGGTCAGAGACAGGTCTATAACTGGTCAGAGACAGGTCTATAACTGGTCAGAGACAGATCTATAACTGGTCAGAGACAGATCTATAACTGGTCAGAGACAGATCTATAACTGGTCAGAGTCAGCTCTATAACTGGTTAGAGACAGGTCTATAACTGGTCAGAGACAGATCTATAACTGGTCAGAGACAGGTCTATAACTGGTCAGAGACAGATCTATTACTGGTCAGAGACAGGTCTATAACTGGTCAGAGACAGATCTATAACTGGTTAGAGACAGATCTATAACTGGTCAGAGACAGATCTATAACTGGTCAGAGACAGGTCTATAACTGGTCAGAGACAGATCTATAACTGGTCAGAGACAGGTCTATAACTGGTCAGAGACAGGTCTATAACTGGTCAAAGACAGGTCTATGACTGGTCAGAGACAGGTCTATAACTGGTCAGAGACAGATCTATAACTGGTCAGAGACAGGTCTATAACTGGTCAGAGACAGGTCTATAACTGGTCAGAGACAGGTCTATTACTAGTCAGAGACAGGTCTATAACTGGTCAGGGACAGATCTATAACTGGTCAGAGACAGGTCTATAACTGGTCAGAGACAGATCTATAACTGGTCAGAGACAGGTCTATAACTGGTCAGAGACAGATCTATAACTGGTCAGAGACAGATCTATAACTGGTCAGAGACAGGTCTATAACTGGTCAGAGACAGATCTATAACTGGTCAGAGACAGGTCTATAACTGGTCAGAGACAGATCTATAACTGGTCAGAAACAGGTCTATAACTGGTCAGAGACAGATCTATAACTGGTCAGAGACAGATCTATAACTGGTCAGAGACAGGTCTATAACTGGTCAGAGACAGGTCTATAACTGGTCAGAGACAGATCTATAACTGGTCAGAGACAGATCTATAACTGGTCAGAGACAGGTCTATAACTGGTCAGAGACAGATCTATAACTGGTCAGAGACAGATCTATAACTGGTCAGAGACAGGTCTATAACTGGTCAGAGACAGGTCTATAACCGTTCAGAGACAGATCTATAACTGGTCAGAGACAGGTCTATAACTGGTCAGAGACAGATCTATAACTGGTCAGAGAAAGGTCTATAACCGGTCAGAGACAGATCTATAACTGGTCAGAGACAGGTTATAACTGGTCAGAGACAGGTCTATAACTGGTCAGAGACAGGTCTATAACTGGTCAGAGACAGATCTATTACTGGTCAGAGACAGGTCTATAACTGGTCAGAGACAGGTTTATAACTGGTCAGAGACAGATCTATAACTGGTCAGAGACAGGTCTATAACTGGTCAGAGACAGATCTATAACTGGTCAGAGACAGATCTATAACTGGTCAGAGACAGGTCTATAACTGGTCAGAGACAGGTCTATAACTGGTCAGAGACAGATCTATAACTGGTCAGAGACAGGTCTATAACTGGTCAGAGACAGGTCTATAACTGGTCAGAGACAGATCTATAACTGGTCAGAGACAGGTCTATAACTGGTCAGAGACAGGTCTATAACTGGTCAGAGACAGGTCTATAACTGGTCAGAGACAGGTCTATAACTGGTCAGAGACAGATCTATAACTGGTCAGAGACAGATCTATAACTGGTCAGAGTCAGCTCTATAACTGGTTAGAGACAGGTCTATAACTGGTCAGAGACAGATCTATAACTGGTCAGAGACAGGTCTATAACTGGTCAGAGACAGATCTATTACTGGTCAGAGACAGGTCTATAACTGGTCAGAGACAGATCTATAACTGGTTAGAGACAGATCTATAACTGGTCAGAGACAGATCTATAACTGGTCAGAGACAGGTCTATAACTGGTCAGAGACAGATCTATAACTGGTCAGAGACAGGTCTATAACTGGTCAGAGACAGGTCTATAACTGGTCAAAGACAGGTCTATGACTGGTCAGAGACAGGTCTATAACTGGTCAGAGACAGATCTATAACTGGTCAGAGACAGGTCTATAACTGGTCAGAGACAGGTCTATAACTGGTCAGAGACAGGTCTATTACTAGTCAGAGACAGGTCTATAACTGGTCAGGGGACAGATCTATAACTGGTCAGAGACAGGTCTATAACTGGTCAGAGACAGATCTATAACTGGTCAGAGACAGGTCTATAACTGGTCAGAGACAGATCTATAACTGGTCAGAGACAGATCTATAACTGGTCAGAAGACAGGTCTATAACTGGTCAGAGACAGATCTATAACTGGTCAGAGACAGGTCTATAACTGGTCAGAGACAGATCTATAACTGGTCAGAAACAGGTCTATAACTGGTCAGAGACAGATCTATAACTGGTCAGAGACAGATCTATAACTGGTCAGAGACAGGTCTATAACTGGTCAGAGACAGGTCTATACTGGTCAGAGACAGATCTATAACTGGTCAGAGACAGATCTATAACTGGTCAGAGACAGGTCTATAACTGGTCAGAGACAGATCTATAACTGGTCAGAGACAGATCTATAACTGGTCAGAGACAGGTCTATAACTGGTCAGAGACAGGTCTATAACCGTTCAGAGGGACAGATCTATAACTGGTCAGAGACAGGTCTATAACTGGTCAGAGACAGATCTATAACTGGTCAGAGAAAGGTCTATAACCGGTCAGAGACAGATCTATAACTGGTCAGAGACAGGTTATAACTGGTCAGAGACAGGTCTATAACTGGTCAGAGACAGGTCTATAACTGGTCAGAGACAGGTTATAACTGGTCAGAGACAGGTCTATAACTGGTCAGAGACAGGTCTATAACTGGTCAAAGACAGGTCTATAACTGGTCAGAGACAGGTCTATAACTGGTCAGAGACAGATCTATTACTGGTCAGAGACAGGTCTATAACTGGTCAGAGACAGGTTTATAACTGGTCAGAGACAGGTCTATAACTGGTCAGAGACAGGTCTATAACTGGTCAGAGACAGATCTATAACTGGTCAGAGACAGATCTATAACTGGTCAGAGACAGGTCTATAACTGGTCAGAGACAGGTCTATAACCGTTCAGAGACAGATCTATAACTGGTCAGAGACAGGTCTATAACTGGTCAGAGACAGATCTATAACTGGTCAGAGAAAGGTCTATAACCGGTCAGAGACAGATCTATAACTGGTCAGAGACAGGTTATAACTGGTCAGAGACAGGTCTATAACTGGTCAGAGACAGGTCTATAACTGGTCAGAGACAGATCTATTACTGGTCAGAGACAGGTCTATAACTGGTCAGAGACAGGTTATAACTGGTCAGAGACAGGTCTATAACTGGTCAGAGACAGGTCTATAACTGGTCAGAGACAGGTCTATAACTGGTCAGAGACAGATCTATAACTGGTCAGAGACAGGTCTATAACTGGTCAGAGACAGGTCTATAACTGGTCAGAGACAGATCTATAACTGGTCAGAGACAGATCTATAACTGGTCAGAGACAGGTCTATAACTGGTCAGAGACAGGTCTATAACTGGTCAGAGACAGATCTATAACTGGTCAGAGACAGATCTATAACTGGTCAGAATCAGGTCTATAACTGGTCAGAGACAGATCTATAACTGGTCAGAGACAGGTCTATAACTGGTCAGAGACAGGTCTATAACTGGTCAGAGACAGGTCTATAACTGGTCAGAGACAGATCTATTACTGGTCAGAGACAGGTCTATAACTGGTCAGAGACAGATCTATTACTGGTCAGAGACAGGTCTATAACTGGTCAGAGACAGATCTATAACTGGTTAGAGACAGATCTATAACTGGTCAGAGACAGATCTATAACTGGTCAGAGACAGATCTATTACTGGTCAGAGACAGGTCTATAACTGGTCAGAGACAGATCTATAACTGGTCAGAAGACAGGTCTATAACTGGTCAGAGACAGGTCTATAACTGGTCAGAGACAGGTCTATGACTGGTCAGAGACAGATCTATAACTGGTCAGAGACAGATCTATAACTGGTCAGAGACAGGTCTATAACTGGTCAGAGACAGGTCTATAACTGGTCAGAGACAGGTCTATAACTGGTCAGAGACAGATCTATAACTGGTCAGAGACAGGTCTATAACTGGTCAGAGACAGGTCTATAACTGGTCAGAGACAGGTCTATAACTGGTCAGAGACAGATCTATAACTGGTCAGAGACAGGTCTATAACTGTTCAGAGACAGGTCTATAACTGGTCAGAGACAGATCTATAACTGGTCAGAGAACAGGTCTATAACTGGTCAGAGACAGGTCTATAACTGGTCAGAGACAGGTCTATAACTGGTCAGAGACAGATCTATAACTGGTCAGAGACAGATCTATTACTGGTCAGAGACAGGTCTATAACTGGTCAGAGACAGATCTATACTGGTCAGAGACAGGTCTATAACTGGTCAGAGACAGGTCTATAACTGGTCAGAGACAGGTCTATAACTGGTCAGAGACAGATCTATAACTGGTCAGAGACAGGTCTATAACTGGTCAGAGACAGATCTATAACTGGTCAGAGACAGGTCTATAACTGGTCAGAGACAGATCTATTACTGGTCAGAGACAGGTCTATAACTGGTCAGAGACAGATCTATTACTGGTCAGAGACAGGTCTATAACTGGTCAGAGACAGGTCTATAACTGGTCAGAGACAGGTCTATAACTGGTCAGAGACAGATCTATAACTGGTCAGAGACAGGTCTATAACTGGTCAGAGACAGGTCTATAACTGTCAGGGGGTGTGGGTTCTTTTCAGGATCCACCAGAGGGAGCCAGAGGAACCATTTTCTGGAGGGTGTTTTCACCACAGGTGTGCAGACCTGCACACCTGTAGAGAATTAGAGATCTTCTACCAGCACTATATCTGCAGCTGATTGCCAGTCCTTCGTCGCTTGAGCGTTGAGCCTCTGTGGTAAAACCTAAGCCCTCCAGTGAATTCCTGTGTCCTCTAACCCTTGAGAGAAACTTTAAGAATTCTTGTTTTTTCCCAGAGACACTCCTTTGTGGACTCTCCAGAGCTACCTGCGATTTCCCTCCCAGCAGCCAATCATCACCAGCAACCACTCCCTACCAATAACCTGGCTTTCTCTCCACTGGCTATCCTCCGGATCCGATCAGCTTGTCGCTGCCTATCTGCCCTCCACCGAAAGGACCCTCACTGGCACCCTCTGCCAACATCCATCCTCTCGGACCTCCTGACACCACCCGAATTCACGGCAACTCCGAAACAAGTAGGACACCTTCACTTCCCTGAGAAGTTATTCCATCATTTCCATTACTCATACATCTATCTTTGCAGAGACCCCGCCTTCGGGTCTTTCCGGAACCATCCCCTCAGTTCACCAAATAAACCATTTTCACATTCTCCAGATTGCTTAATCGTGCATGTGGGTCCAACATCTTCACACCATGACATATATATATATATATATATATATA
>NC_136623.1:1988295-2110795 GCF_933228915.1 Telmatherina bonti | reverse complement strand
CTCCTCACCCTATCTCTAAGGGAGAGCCCGGCCACCCTGCGGAGGAAACTCATTTCAGCCGCCTGTATACGAGATCTCGTTCTTTCGGTCACGACCCACAGCTCGTGACCATAGGTGAGGGTAGGAACGTAGATCGACTGGTAAATGGAGAGCTTCGCCTTCTGGCTCAGCTCCTTCTTCACCACGACAGACCGGCGCAGAGCCCGCATTACTGCAGACGCCGCATCGATCCGTCTGTCCATCTCACGCTCCATCCTTCTCTCACTCGTGAACAAGACCCCGAGATATTTAAACTCCTCCACTTGAGGCAGGACCTGACTCCCGACCCGGAGAGGGCAATCCACCCTATTCCGGCTGAGGACCATGGTCTCAGATTTGGAGGTGCTGATTCTCATCCCAGCCGCTTCACACTCGGCCGCGAATCGCTCAAGCGAGAGCTGGAGATCACGACCAGATGAAGCCAACAGGACCACGTCATCTGCAAAAAGCAGGGACCCAATCCTGAGACCACCAAGTCGGATCCCCTCAACACCTCGGCTGCACCTAGAAATTCTGTCCATATAAGTTATGAACAGAATCGGTGATAAAGGGCAGCCTTGGCGGAGTCCAACCCTCACCGGAAACACATCCGACTTACTACCGGCAATGCGGACCAAGCTCTGACACCTGTCGTACAGGGACCGGACAGCTCGTACAAGGGGGTCCGGTACCCCATACTCCCGGAGTACCCCCCACAGGAGCCCCCGGGGGACACGGTCGAACGCCTTCTCCAGGTCCACAAAGCACATGTAGACTGGTTGGGCAAACTCCCATGCCCCCTCCAGGACCCCAAAGAGGGTATAGAGCTGGTCCACTGTTCCGCGACCAGGACGAAAACCACACTGCTCCTCCTCAATCCGGGATTCGACTATCCGGCGGACCCTCCTCTCCAGGACCCCTGAATAGACCTTACCAGGGAGGCTGAGGAGTGTGATTCCCCTGTAATTGGAACACAACCTCCGGTCCCCCTTCTTAAAAAGGGAGACCACCACCCCAGTCTGCCAATCCAGCGGTACTGCCCCCGATGTCCACGCGATGCTGCAGAGGCGTGTCAGCCAGGACAGCCCCACAGCATCCAGAGCCTTAAGGAACTCCGGGCGGATCTCATCCACCCCCGGGGCCTTGCCGCCAAGGAGCTTTTTGACCACCTCAGGCTTCAGCCCCAGAGATAGGAGAGTCCACCCCTGAGTCCACCAGCTCTGCTCCCTCATGGGAAGACGTGTTGGTAGGACTGAGGAGGTCTTCGAAGTATTCCCTCCACCGACCCACAACGTCCCGAGTTGAGGTCAGCAGCTCCCCATCTCCACTGTACACAGTATTGATGGAGCACTGCTTCCCCCTCCTGAGCCGCCGGATGGTGGACCAGAATCTCCTCGAAGCCGTCCAGAAGTCTTTCTCCATGGCCTCGCCGAACTCCTCCCATGCCCGAGTTTTTGCCTCGGCAACAGCCGAAGCCGCATGCCGCTTAGCCCGTCGGTACCCATCAGCTGCCTCCAGAGTCCCACAGGCCAAGAAGGCCCGATAGGACTCCTTCTTCAGCTTGACGGCATCCCTCACTGCTGGTGTCCACCAACGAGTCCTGGGATTACCGCCACGACAGGCACCAACGACCTTACAGCCACAGCTCCGGCCGGCCGCCTCAGCAATAGAGGCACGGAACACAGCCCATTCAGACTCAATGTCCCCCGCCTCACCCGGGACATGTTCGAAGCTCTGCTGAAGGTGGGAGTTGAAGCTCGCTCTGACGGGGGACTCAGCCAGACGTTCCCAGCAGACCCTCACAACACGTTTGGGTCTGCCAGATCTGACCGGCTTCCTCCCCCACCATCTGAGCCAACTCACCACCAGGTGGTGATCAGTTGAAGCTCCGCCCCCCTCTTCACCCGAGTGTCCAAGGCATGTGGCCGCAGGTCCGACGATACGACTACAAAGTCGATCATGGAACTGCGGCCCAGGGAGTCCTGATGCCAGGTGTACATATGGACACTCTTATGCTGGAACATGGTGTTCGTTATGGACAATCCATGACGAGCACAGAAGTCCAATAACAAAACACCATTTGGGTTCAGAGGGGGGGGGACCATGCCTCCCAATCACTCCCCTCCAGGTCTCACTGTCATTGCCCACGTGAGCATTGAAGTCCCCCAGCAGAACAATGGAGTCCCCAGAAGGAGCACCCTCCAGCACTCCCTCCAAGGACCCCAGAAAGGGTGGGTACTCTGAACTGCTGTTCGGTGCATAAGCACAGACAACAGTCAGGACCCGTCCCCCCACCCGGAGGCGGAGGGAAACTACCCTTTCATCCACCGGGGTAAACCCCAACGTGCAGGCACCAAGCTGGGGGCTGATGAGAATGCCCACACCTGCTCGGCGCCTCCCACCATGAGCAACTCCAGAGTGGAAGAAGGTCCAGCCCCTCTCGAGGGTTCTGGTTCCAGAGCCCAAGCCATGCATCGAGGTGAGTCCAACTATATCTAGTCGGAACCGCTCAACCTTGCGCACAAGCTCAGGCTCCTTCCCCACCAGAGAGGTGACGTTCCACGTCCCTAGAACCAGCTTCTGCAGCTGGGGATCGGACCGCCAGGGTCCCCGCCCCTTGCTGCCGCCCAGAATAACACGAAGCACTTCAACGATGTCTTTAATCAACCACATTTTTTTAGCAGGCTCCCTAAACAGCGTCCTTTAACACACGGGGGTTTCCTCCCAGATGCATTCAATGACCGTACCCAACATGGGAAACCTCATTCATCACATCTCCCCTCTTAACAAATTGCAACAGTGAACCATCTGATTACACAGCAGAATTTCAGGTTATTTGCTAAACATCGCATAGAACTCTGGATTTTAACTCTGTGATCACCCTATTATTCCGACACTCTTCATACAAACTGCATGAAGTATTGTCATACTCTTCCTCTAACAGATACAGAAGTCCTGGTAAGACTGACCCCAACATTTTAACAGTACCTGAACAGAACAGTTGTCATTTCCCGTCTTACCCTCACACTCTTGCCTTTCTTGTTTTGCAACACTTTCACATTTGGGCATGTTCTTCAGAACACTCATCACAGACTAAGTCTGGAAGGTGGTTTAATCACTCTTCTGAACGAGTGACTGTCTTTGTCATAATCCCCATCAGATTGTCAGTTTGGGAATGTCCAGTGTTCTGCACCATCTCACAGTCACTGGTCTGCACCGACTCCTGACCTGTTGGCATGTCCGAACACGCATTGCTTTGTGGTGCGCTCAGTAGATGGTGGATGCTGATGGTGTAGCTCTGTATACCATTAAAGCAAGAAGAGGGTCTTCCTGTCTTAGAAGATTCTTTGCTACCTGAACAGCTCTCTCAGCCTGACCGTTACTTTGTGGATAGTGTGGACTGGATGTTACGTGTTGAAAATCATATTCCACACTAAACTTCCTGAACTCCTCTGAGGCAAGCTGAGGTCCATTCTCACTCACTAACACGTCTGGAAGACCATAACGTGCGAAAGTAGCTTTCAGCTTCTTAATAACCTGCCTGCTGGTTGCAGCTGGTAAATGTAAGATTTCCAAGTATCTTGAGGAGTAATCTGACACTATAAGATACGAGTGTTTCTTGTGTTCACACAGATCTACTAACCTATTTTCCGCCATGGTCTGGAGGGTAATTCTGTTGGCATCATGGGTTCGTTTCTCTGAGTGTTTCTGTTTTCTTTGCAGAACTGACACTGTTCCACTCTTTTGACTATGTCTTGTGAGATCCGCGGCCACCATACTGACTGATTGGCCCGTTCTCTGCACTTACTTATACCTTGATGACCATCATGAATTCTCTCTATCATTTCTTCTCTCAACCTTGTAGGAATTATGAGGCGACTTCCTCTCAACCTCTGACAGCTCACTTCTGACCTGGTAGAACTCTCTGATCATCTCAGGTACCTGTTTCCCATCCTCGGGCCACCCTGACTGAATGCACTGCTTGACTGCTTGCAGCTGTGGATCAGAGGCTGTGTGAGCTGTGATGTCCTGGATCTTCTGTGGTGAAGCAGAAGAAAACAGAGTCTATGTGAGCCGCTACATCCTCACTCAATGTGTCCTCTCTGATGTCGAGCCGCGGTCCTCTGGAGAGGGCGTCTGCCACCACCAGCGTTTTCCCCGGAGCGTAAACAGCTTCTGCGTTGAATCGCATAAGTCTCATCAGAAGCCTCTGGCATCTGACCGCTACATTATCCAAGTCTTCACAGTTCATCAGAGGTACGAGTGGTTTGTGGTCTGTGATCAGCTTAAAGCTGCCAAGCCCTAGCAAGTATTTCTCAAAATGTTCACATGCCCAAACACTTGCTAAGCATTCTTTCTCTATTTGAGCATACCTTGTTTCAGCTTCCCGCAGTCTCCTGGAACAACAGGTTTCCAGTCTCCTTCATGTTCCTGCAGCAGGACCCCCCCAAGCCGTAGCTGCTGGCGTCGGCCGACACCACTGTTGGCTTGGTGACGTCGTAAAGAGAGCACTGGTGCTGATGTCAGATGTTTTTCAGCTTCTGGAAGGCTGTCTGTTGAGCTGGACCCCAGAGCCATTGGACCTTCTGTTCCAGCAGTGTAGTGGTTGACCCACTGTGGAAAGGTCTGGAATGAATTTAGCCATGGAATTGACCATACCCAGGAATCGTTTGAGCTCTGACACGTTTTGTGGTTGTGGGAAGTTCTCTATTCCTGCAACATTCTCAGGGTCCGGGCGCACACCATTCTCATCAAATATGTGTCCCAGGAACTGAATCTGTCTCTGTCTGAATTTGCACTTGCTTTTATTCAGTTTGAGGCCGGCTGCTTCAGTCACTTTCAGCACCTGTTCTAACCGTTGGTCATCCATATAGATCTCCGTTCCTTCCAGTCCTTTCAGCATCTCAGTCATTTTCCTTTGGAAAATTTCTGGTGCACTCGTTATTCCAAATGGGAGTCTGCGGCATGCGGAACGTTGTGAGCCTGCAGGTTCGTTGTGGAGAGGGATCCGATAAAATCCACTGGCTGCATCGAGTGAGGAGAAGACCTTGGATCCTGACAGCCTTGGCATGGGCAAAGGCCCGGCCACCAGACGCTCTCATACCCCACCTCCAGGCCTGGCTCCAGAGGGGGGTCCCGGTAACCCGCGTCCGGGCAAGGGAACATTCATGCCCAGGTTGGTCATCATCATAGGGGTCGATGAGCCGTGCTTGGTCTGGTCCCTCCCCTCGACACCTGTTTGCCATGGTGACCCTACCAGGGGCATAAAGCCCCCGACAACAAAAGCTGCTAGGATCTTTGGGACGCACAAACCCCTCCACCATGATAAGGTGACGGCTCAGGGAGAAGCCTGTAAAAGATTCAGTTTTATATCTTAGCATTCATATTACTAAAGATAGACAATCTAGAGCCAAATTGAATTTCTGTTCCCTGATTGATAAAGCTGAAAAAGAATTTAATCAGTGGTTGCAAAAAGATTTGATGTGTAACTTTGCCAAGAGCATGTCGGACTCCGTAGTTTTCTCTGGTCCCTTGCCAAATTTAATCAGCGATGACATGTTTAGCCGCATGTCATCCTTCAACCGCTGGTTGTCTAGGTGGTGTCCCGATAACAACGTGGGTTTTATAGATAATTGGAGCGCTTTTTGGGGAAAGCCTGGTCTTATTAGGAGAGATGGCATCCATCCCACGTTGGATGGAGCCGCTCTCTTATCTAGCAATATGGACTCTTTTATTAGTCAGCTAAATTGACAACTCAGGGTTGGGACCAGGAGGCAGAATTGTAGTCCTACACACTTTTCTGCAGCTTCCCACCTGCCGCCGCCCACCCAAAACCCCATTCCGACCTTATACAACTCCCCAGCAGTAAGAATTAAACAACACAAAAACACTTCTGGGGTTAATCGTGAAAACCTCATAAAAATAAAAACAATGGATCTAATAAAATCTGAAAATAAGACAATAAAGTGTGGCCTACTGAATATTAGATCCCTCCCAAATAAGTCTTTATTAGTCAATGACTTGATAGGTGATCACCACATTGATTTATTCTGTCTTACGGAAACCTGGTTACAGCAAGAGGATTATGTTAGTATTAATGAAGCTACGCCAGCTAACTATTTAAACTTTCACATTCCTAGAACTACAGGCAGAGGAGGAGGTGTTGCAGCTATTTTTCAGTCAGAATTATTAATTAATCCTAAGCACAAAACTAACTATAAATCCTTTGAATTCCTGACATTAAATTTATCTCATCCAAAATGGAATTGAGAGAAACCGCTCCTTTTAGCATTAGTGTATCGCCCACCTGGACCTTACTCCGAGTTTCTGACCGAATTCTCTGATCTCTTGTCTGAGTTAGTGCTGACTACTGATAAGGTCATTGTACTAGGTGATTTTAATATTCATGTTGACCATGAAAATGATAGTTTAAACATTTCCTTTAGCTCTATTCTAAACTCAATTGGGTTTTCACAAAATGTCCATGGAGCCACTCACTCTCATGGTCATACTCTTGATCTGGTTCTAACATCTGGTATTGAGACTGATAAGCTCAAAGTATTTCCTCAAAACCCTGTCTTGTCCGATCACTTCTTATTAACCTTTGAATTCACTTTATTTGATTACTCACTGACCAAAAATAAATTCTACTGTAGTAGATGTTTATCAGACAATAATATTACAAAATTTAAACAATCAATTGAATCAATTTTTTCCCCTCTACCATGTGTTAGCATGACTGAGAGTCCCCCTTTAAGCTTTACTCCCACTCAGATTGATCAGCATGCTGATACTATAACAGCTTCAATGCGTACAACCTTGGATAATGTTGCTCCCCTAAAGAAGAAGAAATTAGGTAAGATTATGAAGGCTCCCTGGTTTAATTCCCAGCTTCGAGCTCTAAAACAGGCGTCAAGGCGTTTGGAAAACAGATGGCGTTCATCAGGACTAGAGGAGTCTCGCTTAACCTGGAAAGAAAGTTTAATCGTATACAAAAAAGCCTTACGTACGGCAAGAACAGCTTATTATTCATCATTGATAGAGGAAAACAAAAACAACCCTCGGTTTCTTTTCAGCACTGTAGCTAGGCTTACTAGGAGCCGGAGCGCTGTGGAGCCATGTATTCCTTTCTCACTTAGCTGTGATGATTTCATGTATTTTTTCAGGAATAAAATTGACACTATTAGAGATCAAATTCACAATATTCTTCCTTCTACCTATAATGTTGAGCCTGTTGTGGTCTCCGAAGCATCCTTAGAACCAGGATCTGACTTGTGTCTAAATAGTTTCTGTCCTGTCCAACCCTCTGAATTAACTAAAATAATAGCTTCATCTAAACCATCCACCTGTATCTTAGACCCTCTCCCAACGAGCCTCTTTAAGGACATTTTCCCTTTAATTAATACATCACTACTAAGTCTTATCAATATGTCTTTAGTGACAGGATATGTACCACAATCATTTAAAACTGCTGTAATCAAGCCTTTACTTAAAAAGCAATATCTGGATCCAGAGGTGATAGCAAATTATAGACCTATATCTAACCTCCCGTTTATGTCCAAAATTCTGGAGAAAATAGTTTCAGCTCAGCTACATGCCCACCTGAGCAGAAATAATTTATGCGAGGAGTTTCAGTCAGGATTTAGAGCTCATCATAGCACTGAGACAGCATTGGTGAAAGTTACTAATGACCTTCTTATGGCCTCAGACAAAGGACTTGTGTCCGTACTTATCTTGCTTGATCTTAGTGCTGCATTTGATACAGTCGATCATAACATTCTGTTACAGAGACTAGAACAGGTGGTTGGAATTACAGGTACAGCGTTAAGCTGGTTTAAATCACATTTATCTGCTAGACTTCAGTTCGTTCATGTAAATGACAAGTCCTCCTCCCAAACTACAGTAAGTCATGGAATTCCTCAAGGTTCTGTACTTGGACCAATACTCTTCACGCTATATATGCTCCCTTTTGGCAAAATTATTAGACAGCATGGAATAAACTTTCATTGTTATGCAGATGATACTCAAATATACTTATCCTTTAAACCAGATGAAACAAATCAGCCCAATAGGCTACAAAATTGTCTCATAGACATAAAGACTTGGATGTCTAGAAATTTTCTCCTCTTAAACTCAGATAAGACTGAAGTAATTCTCGTTGGATCTGAAAAACTCAGAGCTAAATTTTCCGGTTTTGTAATGAACCTGGATGGCATTACTTTAGCTTCCAGTGCTACAGTGAGAAACCTTGGAGTAATATTTGACCCTGACCTGTCCTTTGGCCCACATGTTAAGCAGGTTACTAAAACAGCCTTCTTTCATCGTAATAAAGCCAAAATTAGGGACATTCTGTCTCAGAGTGATGCAGAAAAACTGGTTCACGCTTTTGTTACTTCGAGACTAGATTACTGTAACTCTCTATTACTGGGCTGTCCTAAATATGCCCTGAAAAGCCTTCAGCTGATCCAGAATTCTGCAGCCAGAGTCCTGACCAGAACCAGCAGGAGAGATCATATTTCTCCAGTTTTAGCCTCTCTTCATTGGCTGCCTGTTGAATCTAGAATAGAATTTAAAATCCTTCTCCTTACATATAAAGCCCTCCACAACCAGGCACCACTATATATCAAAGACCTCATTGTTCCTTATATACCAAGCAAAGTACTTCGTTCGGCGACTGCAGGCTTACTTGTGGTTCCTAGAGTCTCAAAGAGCCGAGCAGGAGGCAGAGCCTTTGGTTATCAGGCCCCTCTCTTATGGAATAAGCTCCCAGTTAGTGTTAGGGAAGCAGACACCCTCCCCACCTTTAAGACTAGGCTGAAGACTTATCTTTTTGATAAGTCCTATAGCTAGGGATGGTTAGCATCCCTTAGTTATGCTGCTATAGGTTTAGACTGCTGAGGGACATTTCCTGATAAACTGAGCTTCTTTCTCTTTATCTCTTTCTTTTACCCCCCCCCCCCATAACAGTGTTGCATCATTAACATGTATGTCTCCTGTCTCAGCAGGTCTCCCTGGCCGGGAGTAGCAGTTCCTGTTGTCTGTTGTCTTTCTGTCCTCTTCCCCCCACACAGCAGAGGCAGATGGCTGCCTGTCCTGAGCCGGGTTCTGCCGGAGGTTTCCTTCCTGTTAAAAGGGAGTTTTTTCCTTCCCACTGTCGCCAGTGTGCTTGCTCAGGATGGGAGATTGAGTTGGACTCAACTCAATCTGTTGGTTTCCTTATATAGGCTGTTATGAATTGGCCTCCATCACGCCTCTGCAGCATTGCGTGGACATTGGGGGCAGTACCGCTGGATTGGCAGACTGGGGTGGTGGTCCCCCTTTTTAAGAAGGGGAACCGGAGGGTGTGTTCCAACTACAGGGGAATCACACTCCTCAGCCTCCCTGGTAAGGTCTATTCAGGGGTCCTGGAGAGGAGGGTCCGCCGGATAGTCGAATCCCGGATTGAGGAGGAGCAGTGTGGTTTTCGTCCTGGTCGCGGAACAGTGGACCAGCTCTATACCCTCTCTGGGGTCCTGGAGGGGGCATGGGAGTTTGCCCAACCAGTCTACATGTGTTTTGTGGACCTGGAGAAGGCGTTCGACCGTGTCCCCCGGGGGCTCCTGTGGGGGGTACTCCGGGAGTATGGGGTACCGGACCCCCTTGTACGAGCTGTCCGGTCCCTGTACGACAGGTGTCAGAGCTTGGTCCGCATTGCCGGTAGTAAGTCGGATTCGTTTCCGGTGAGGGTTGGACTCCGCCAAGGCTGCCCTTTATCACCGATTCTGTTCATAACTTATATGGACAGAATTTCTAGGCGCAGCCGAGGGGTTGAGGGGATCCAACTTGGTGGCCTCAGGATTGGGTCCCTGCTTTTTGCGGATGACGTGGTCCTGTTGGCTTCGTCTGGTCGTGATCTCCAGCTCTCGCTTGAGCGATTCGCGGCCGAGTGTGAAGCGGCTGGGATGAGAATCAGCACCTCCAAATCTGAGACCATGGTCCTCAGCCGGAATAGGGTGGATTGTCCTCTCCGGGTTGGGAGTCAGGTCCTGCCTCAAGTGGAGGAGTTTAAATATCTCGGGGTCTTGTTCACGAGTGAGGGAAGGATGGAACGTGAGATCGACAGACGGATCGGTGCGGCGTCTGCAGTAATGCGGACTCTGCGCCGGTCTGTCGTGGTGAAGAAGGAGCTGAGCCAGAAGGCGAAGCTCTCGATTTATCAGTCGATCTACGTTCCTACCCTCACCTATGGTCATGAGCTGTGGGTCGTGACCGAAAGAACGAGATCTCGTATACAGGCGGCTGAAATGAGTTTCCTCCGCAGGGTGGCCGGGCTCTCCCTTAGAGATAGGGTGAGGAGCTCGGTCATCCGGGAGGAGATCAGAGTAGAGCCGCTGCTCCTTCGCATCGAGAGGAACCAGTTGAGGTGGCTCGGGCATCTGGTCAGGATGCCTCCTGGACGCCTCCCTGGTAAGGTGTTCCAGGCACGTCCCTCGGGGAGGAAACCCCGGGGAAGACCCAGGACACGCTGGAGGGATTACATCTCTCGGCTGGCCTGGGAACGCCTTGGGATCCCCCCGCAGAGTTGGCAAATGTGGCTGGGGAGAGGGAAGTCTGGGCTTCCCTGCTTAGGCTGCTGCCCCCGCGACCCGACCCCGGATAAGCGGCAGAAGATGGATGGATGGATGGATGGATGAATTGGCCTTCATTATGTTTTCCCTCTGTCTGTAAAGCGTCTTGAGATGGCATTGCCGTGATTTGACACTGTAAAAATAAAGTTGGATTGAATTGAATTGAATAGATTTGTCCCTAAAAGGCAGAGTTCTGATCACTCTCTCGTTTAACCGATGCTGCCCAGTTTCTACATGTCAACGACCCTTTCTGCAAATGTATCGGTTATATAATTTCTTATGGAAAAACTAAATTCACTACATCCGTAAATCTCTGGTTCTAAATTCATCTAACAAAGGAGGTTTGAACTTCATCGACTTCAATTCTCTCAGTTGTACATTCAAAATAAACTGGATCAAACCATATCTAAAAAAGCCCACTTCCATCTGGAACTTCATACCTCATGTTTTTTCTAGAATTCTCCATAGTTTTTATGCTGTGCCGTCTGGCCTCTGTATGTTATCCTGATCGGTCACCAGCTCTCCACCAGTATCAATATCACCTCCAGATCCAACTCAGCTCATGTTAGGTACAATATGTTTTACTGCGAATGAAGGCTCCAATTCCCAAGTTAGATCCTGGCTTCAGGCTGAGCAAGTCTCTACTTCTTCTGTTATTTTTTTTACTGGAATAAACTGGACTCAAACATAGACTGGGAGAAAGTCTGGTCCCTACCCCAGGGGTTTTTATTAACAAAGTGAAAGAAGTCTCATTTAAGTTACTCCACAGATTTATTCCCACAAATGTACGTATAAATAAGTTTAACATAAATGTGGATGTGAAATGCTCTTGTCTCCTGAGACCGTTTCACATTTGTTTTGGTCCTGTCAGTTCACATATAATCTCTGGAAAGAATTTAATTTATTTATTATTGCTAATATTCTCCCTGATTTCTCCTTGTTCTACAAAGATGTTTTTTTAAAAAAATATGATTAAAAATGATGCACAAATAAAATATAATTTTATTTGTGGCCAAACATCACATTCGTAAATGCAAGTTTACAAGAAAAACTCCACTGTTTCTGGTGCTAAAGACTGAACTGGAGCAGTATGTCTCAATTATCATTCCAATGCAAAAAAGTAAGGTTGTTAAAACAGTCAGTATGAGTTTAAGGTGTTTGTTTAAATGATCATATGAAAAATAATGAATAGTAACAAAAGTATATCAATAATAATATGAATAATCTTATGTTTTTTATTCTTTCTTTTTGTGATGTTTTTTTATTTATTTATTTTTATGTATCTTTTTTTTCTATATGTTTTCTTATTCTCTCACTTTGCTGTTCTCCCTATATGCATCACTATGCTCTTGTGGATGCATTCTTGTATTGATAATTCTCAATAAAGCTTTGAAGAGAGAAAAAAGTAGAACAGACGCTGGGAGCAGATAGAAACTGTTAGCATAGCTTAGCACAGACACGTGGCAGATAGAAACTGTTAGCATAGCTTAGCACAGACACGTAGCAGATAGAAACTGTTAGCATAGCTTAGCACAGACACTGGTAACTGAAACTGTTAGCATAGCTCAGCGCACACGCTGGGAGCAGATAGAAACTGTTAGCATAGCTTAGCACAGACACTGGGAACCGAAACTATTAGCATAGCTCAGCGCACACGCTGGGAGCAGATAGAAACTGTTAGCATAGCTTAGCACAGACACTGGGAACCGAAACTATTAGCATAGCTCAGCGCACACACTGGGAGCAGATAGAAACTGTTAGCATAGCTTAGCACAGACACTGAGAACCGAAACTGTTAGCATAGCTCAGCGCACACGCTGGGAGCAGATAGAAACTGTTAGCATAGCTTAGCACAGACATGTAGCAGATAGAAACTGTTAGCATAGCTCAGCGCACACGCTGGGAGCAGATAGAAACTGTTAGCATAGCTTAGCACAGACATGTAGCAGATAGAAACTGTTAGCATAGCTCAGCGCACACACTGGGAGCAGATAGAAACTGTTAGCATAGCTTAGCACAGACATGTAGCAGATAGAAACTGTTAGCATAGCTCAGCGCACACACTGGGAGCAGATAGAAACTGTTAGCATAGCTTAGCACAGACACGTAGCAGATAGAAACTGTTAGCATAGCTCAGCGCACACACTGGGAGCAGATAGAAACTGCTTGCTTTTCTTAGCACAGACAGGTAACAGATAGAAACTGTTAGCAGAGCTTAGCACTGATTTTAAACAGTTTTCTGGAAGAGGTTTTGCTACTTTCTCTGCTAAGAATAAGTTAAAATGTTTTCTTGATATTTTTCTCAAAGCAGCAGAACAGTTCTTTGGTTTCCAAACATCAGCTGTTTCCTGACAACAACGAGCGACTTACTGGCACATGTTTTTCGATCTACCAGATGCATTTAGAACAGGTTTTCACGAACAGGCTCATCTACCTGCAGTGGAGCTGAGTAATTAAATTCACCTGGTTTAGTGGCTGGCTGGAAAGAGCTGCTAGACGGGACTTCTACTTTCTACGTCTACTTTTTACACCTCTGCTTATTGGGTTTAAATCTCACTGTTTGAAGACCAGTTTGGGTGTCATACCAGTCGCTGCCCGCAGGTGGCGTTGCAAGGTCATTTAAGGGGATTTAAGATGAATCTCAACAAGATTACTTCAGTCGGCAAATAAGCAAAATTATAAAGAAGTGTTCAGCCCCACTTAGTTGGTTTGAATGATCCTGAACCTGCTGATCAATACGTTGCAATCGGCTGCATGCGTCATCGTGGCGCACCAAGTGCTGTCCCAATTCAGAGGCTCCTCCCAGTCCTCCCAGTCCTCCCAGTCCTCCCAGTCCTCCCAGTCCGTCCTTCGTTTGGCTCCAGATTACCTTAACAGTGTGTTCAGACCAAACGCGTTTTGAGCATCGAAAACGATATATATATATATATATATATATATATATATATATATATATATATATATATATAGATATATATATATATATATATATATATATATATATATATATATATATATATCTATATATATATATATATATATATCTATATATATATATATATATATATATAGATATATATATATATATATATATATATATATTATGGCCTATATGCCACAATATACTATGGCGTAAACCTGAGCCAGAACCAGGACTAGACTAGACCTGAGCCAGAACCAGGACTAAACCAGACCTGAGACAGAACCAGGACTAAACCAGACCTGAACCAGAACCAGGACTAAACTGGACCTGAGCCAGAACCAGGACTAAACTGGACCTGAACCAAAACAAGGACTAAACCAGACCTGAGCCAGAACCAGGACTGAACTAAACCTGAGCCAGGACCAGGACTAAACCAGACCTGAACCAGAACAAGCACTAAACCAGACCTGAGACACAACCAGGACTAAACCAGACCTGAACCACAACCAGCACTAAACCAGACCTGAGCCAGAACCAGGACTAAAGTAGACCTGAGCCAAAACCAGGACTAGACTATACCTAAGCCAGAACCAGGTCTAAACCAGACCTGAGCCAGAACCAGGACTGAACCAGACCTGAGCCAGAACCAGGTCTAAACCAGACCTGATCCAGAACCAGGACTAAACCAGACCTGAACCAGAACTAGGTCTAAACCAGACCTAAGCCAGAACCAGGACTAGACTATACCTGAGCCAGAACCAGGACTAAACTATACCTGAGCCAGAACCAGGACTAAACTAGCACTGAGCCAAAACCAGGACTGAACCAGACCTGAGCCAGAACCAGGACTAAACCAGACCTGAGCCAAAACCAGGACTGAACCAGACCTGAGCCAGAACCAGGTCTAAACCAGACCTGAGCCAGAACCAGGTCTAAACCAGACCTGAGCCAGAACCAGGGCTAAACCAGACCTGAGCCAGAACCAGGACTAAACTAAACCTGAGCCAAAACCAGGACTAAACCGGACCTGAGCCAAAACCAGGACTGAATAAGACCTGAACCACAACGAGGTCTAAACCAGAACTAAGCCAGAACCAGGACTAGACTATACCTGAGCCAGAACCAGGACTAAACTGCACCTGAGCCATAACCAGGACTAGACTATACCTGAGCAAGAACCAGGACTAAACTAGACCTGAGCCAGAACCAGGACTAAACCAGACCTGAGCAAGAACCAGGTCTAAACCAGACCTGAGCCAGAACCAGGGCTAAACCAGACCTGAGCCAGAACCAGGACTAGACTAGACCTGAGCTAGAACCAGGACTAAACTATACCTGAGCCAGAACCAGGACTAAACTAGACCTGAGCCAGAACCAGGACTAAACTAGACCTGAGCTTGAACCAGGACTAAACTAGACCTGAGCCAGAACCAGGATTAAACTAGACCTGAGCCAGAAACAGGACTAAACTAGACCTGAGTCAGAACCAGGTCTAAACCAGACCTGAGCCAGAACCAGGACTAAACCAGACCTGAGCCAGAACCAGGACTAAACTAGATCTGAGCCAGAACCAGGACTAAACTAGACCTGAGCCAGAACCAGGACTAAACCAGACCTGAGCCAGAACCAGGACTAAACTAGACCTGAGTCAGAACATGGTCTAAACCAGACCTCAGCCAGAACCAGGACTAAACCAGACCTGAGCCAGAACCAGGTCTAAACCAGACCTGAGCCAGAACCAGGACTAGACTAGACCTGAGCCAGAACCAGGACTAAACCAGACCTGAGACAGAACCAGGACTGAACTAAACCTGAGCCAGAACCAGGACTAAACCAGACCTGAGACAGAACCAGGACTAAACCAGACCTGAACCAGAACCAGGACTAAACTGGACCTGAGCCAGAACCAGGACTAAACTGGACCTGAACCAAAACAAGGACTAAACCAGACCTGAGCCAGAACCAGGACTGAACTAAACCTGAGCCAGAACCAGGACTAAACCAGACCTGAACCAGAACAAGCACTAAACCAGACCTGAGACACAACCAGGACTAAACCAGACCTGAACCACAACCAGCACTAAACCAGACCTGAGCCAGAACCAGGACTAAAGTAGACCTGAGCCAAAACCAGGACTAGACTATACCTAAGCCAGAACCAGGTCTAAACCAGACCTGAGCCAGAACCAGGACTGAACCAGACCTGAGCCAGAACCAGGTCTAAACCAGACCTGATCCAGAACCAGGACTAAACCAGACCTGAACCAGAACTAGGTCTAAACCAGACCTAAGCCAGAACCAGGACTAGACTATACCTGAGCCAGAACCAGGACTAAACTATACCTGAGCCAGAACCAGGACTAAACTAGCACTGAGCCAAAACCAGGGCTGAACCAGACCTGAGCCAGAACCAGGACTAAACCAGACCTGAGCCAAAACCAGGACTGAACCAGACCTGAGCCAGAACCAGGTCTAAACCAGACCTGAGCCAGAACCAGGACTTAACCAGACCTGAGCCAAAACCAGGACTAGACTAGACCTGAGCAAGAACCAGGACTAAACTAAACCTGAGCCAAAACCAGGACTAAACCGGACCTGAGCCAAAACCAGGACTGAATAAGACCTGAACCACAACCAGGTCTAAACCAGAACTAAGCCAGAACCAGGACTAGACTATACCTGAGCCAGAACCAGGACTAAACTGCACCTGAGCCATAACCAGGACTAGACTATACCTGAGCAAGAACCAGGACTAAACTAGACCTGAGCCAGAACCAGGACTAAACCAGACCTGAGCAAGAACCAGGTCTAAACCAGACCTGAGCCAGAACCAGGGCTAAACCAGACCTGAGCCAGAACCAGGACTAGACTAGACCTGAGCTAGAACCAGGACTAAACTATACCTGAGCCAGAACCAGGACTAAACTAGACCTGAGCCAGAACCAGGACTAAACTAGACCTGAGCTTGAACCAGGACTAAACTAGACCTGAGCCAGAACCAGGATTAAACTAGACCTGAGCCAGAAACAGGACTAAACTAGACCTGAGTCAGAACCAGGTCTAAACCAGACCTGAGCCAGAACCAGGACTAAACCAGACCTGAGCCAGAACCAGGACTAAACTAGATCTGAGCCAGAACCAGGACTAAACTAGACCTGAGCCAGAACCAGGACTAAACCAGACCTGAGCCAGAACCAGGACTAAACTAGACCTGAGTCAGAACCAGGTCTAAACCAGACCTCAGCCAGAACCAGGACTAAACCAGACCTGAGCCAGAACCAGGTCTAAACCAGACCTGAGCCAGAACCAGGACTAGACTAGACCTGAGCCAGAACCAGGACTAAACCAGACCTGAGACAGAACCAGGACTGAACTAAACCTGAGCCAGAACCAGGACTAAACCAGACCTGAGACAGAACCAGGACTAAACCAGACCTGAACCAGAACCAGGACAAAACTGGACCTGAGCCAGAACCAGGACTAAACTGGACCTGAACCAAAACAAGGACTAAACCAGACCTGAGCCAGAACCAGGACTGAACTAAACCTGAGCCAGAACCAGGACTAAACCAGACCTGAACCAGAACCAGCACTAAACCAGACCTGAGACAGAACCAGGACTAAACCAGACCTGAGACACAACCAGGACTAAACCAGACCTGAGACACAACCAGGACTAAACCAGACCTGAACCACAACCAGCACTAAACCAGACCTGAGCCAGAACCAGGACTAAAGTAGACCTGAGCCAAAACCAGGACTAGACTATACCTAAGCCAGAACCAGGACTAAACCAGACCTGAACCAGAACCAGGTACAAATGAAACCTGAGCCAGAACCAGGTCTAAACCAGACCTGAGCCAGAACCAGGACTGAACCAGACCTGAGCCAGAACCAGGACTAAACCAGACATGAGTCAAAACCAGGACTGAACCAGACCTGAGCCAGAACCAGGTCTAAACCAGACCTGATCCAGAACCAGGACTAAACCAGACCTGAACCAGAACTAGGTCTAAACCAGACCTAAGCCAGAACCAGGACTAGACTATACCTGAGCCAGAACCAGGACTAAACTATACCTGAGCCAGAACCAGGACTAAACTAGACCTGAGCCAAAACCAGGACTGAACCAGACCTGAGCCATAACCAGGACTAAACTATACCTGAGCCAAAACCAGGACTGAACCAGACCTGAGCCAGAACCAGGTCTAAACCAGACCTGAGCCAGAACCAGGACTTAACCAGACCTGAGCCAAAACCAGGACTAGACTAGACCTGAGCAAGAACCAGGACTAAACTAAACCTGAGCCAAAACCAGGACTAAACCGGACCTGAGCCAAAACCAGGACTGAATAAGACCGGAACCACAACCAGGTCTAAACCAGAACTAAGCCAGAACCAGGACTAGACTATACCTGAGCCAGAACCAGGACTAAACTGGACCTGAGCCATAACCAGGACTAGACTATACCTGAGCAAGAACCAGGACTAAACTGGACCTGAGCCATAACCAGGACTAGACTATACCTGAGCAAGAACCAGGACTAAACTAGACCTGAGCCAGAACCAGGACTAAACCAGACCTGAGCAAGAACCAGGTCTAAACCAGACCTGAGCCAGAACCAGGGCTAAACCAGACCTGAGCCAGAACCAGGACTAAACCAGACCTGAGCAAGAACCAGGTCTAAACCAGACCTGAGCCAGAACCAGGGCTAAACCAGACCTGAGCCAGAACCAGGACTAGACTAGACCTGAGCTAGAACCAGTACTAAACTATACCTGAGCCAGAACCAGGACTAAACCAGACCTGAGCCAGAAACAGGACTAAACTAGACCTGAGTCAGAACCAGGTCTAAACCAGACCTGAGCCAGAACCAGGACTGAACCAGACCTGAGCAAGAACCAGGACTAAACTAAACCTGAGCCAAAACCAGGACTAAACAGGACCTGAGCCAAAACCAGGACTGAATAAGACCTGAACCACAACCAGGTCTAAACCAGAACTAAGCCGGAACCAGGACTAGACTATACCTGAGCCAGAACCAGGACTAAACCAGACCTGAGCCATAACCAGGACTAGACTATACCTGAGCAAGAACCAGGACTAAACTGGACCTGAGCCATAACCAGGACTAGACTATACCTGAGCAAGAACCAGGACTAAACTAGACCTGAGCCAGAACCAGGACTAAACCAGACCTGAGCAAGAACCAGGTCTAAACCAGACCTGAGCCAGAACCAGGGCTAAACCAGACCTGAGCCAGAACCAGGACTAGACTAGACCTGAGCTAGAACCAGGACTAAACTATACCTGAGCCAGAACCAGGACTAAACTAGACCTGAGCCAGAACCAGGACTAAACTAGACCTGAGCTTGAACCAGGACTAAACTAGACCTGAGCCAGAACCAGGACTAAACTAGACCTGAGCCAGAACCAGGACTAAACCAGACCTGAGTCAGAACCAGGTCTAAACCAGACCTGAGCCAGAACCAGGACTAAACAGACCTGAGCCAGAACCAGGACTAAACTAGATCTGAGCCAGAACCAGGACTAAACTAGACCTGAGCCAGAACCAGGACTAAACCAGACCTGAGCCAGAACCAGGACTAAACTAGACCTGAGTCAGAACCAGGTCTAAACCAGACCTCAGCCAGAACCAGGACTAAACCAGACCTGAGCCAGAACCAGGTCTAAACTAGACCTGAGCCAGAACCAGGACTAGACTAGACCTGAGCCTGAACCAGGACTAGACTAGACCTGAGCCAGAAACAGGACTAAACTAAACCTGAGTCAGAACCAGGTCTAAACCAGACCTGAGCCAGAACCAGGACTAAACCAGACCTGAGCCAGAACCAGGACTAAACTAGACCTGAGCCAGAACCAGGACTAAACTAGACCTGAGCCAGAACCAGGACTAAACTATACCTGAGCCTGAACCAGGACTAGACTAGACCTGATCCAGAACCAGGACTAGACTAGACCTCAACCAGGACCAGGACTAGACTATACCTGAGCCAGAACCAGGACTAAACTATACCTGAGCCAGAACCAGGACTAAACTAGCACTGAGCCAAAACCAGGACTGAACCAGACCTGAGCCATAACCAGGACTAAACTATACCTGAGCCAAAACCAGGACTAAACCAGACCTGAGCCAGAACCAGGTCTAAACCAGACCTGAGCCAGAACCAGGACTTAACCAGACCTGAGCCAAAACCAGGACTAGACTAGACCTGAGCAAGAACCAGGACTAAACTAAACCTGAGCCAAAACCAGGACTAAACCGGACCTGAGCCAAAACCAGGACTGAATAAGACCTGAACCACAACCAGGTCTAAACCAGAACTAAGCCAGAACCAGGACTAGACTATACCTGAGCCAGAACCAGGACTAAACTGGACCTGAGCCATAACCAGGACTAGACTATACCTGAGCAAGAACCAGGACTAAACTAGACCTGAGCCAGAACCAGGACTAAACCAGACCTGAGCAAGAACCAGGTCTAAACCAGACCTGAGCCAGAACCAGGGCTAAACCAGACCTGAGCCAGAACCAGGACTAGACTAGACCTGAGCTAGAACCAGTACTAAACTATACCTGAGTCAGAACCAGGTCTGGTTTAGACCTGAGCCAGAACCAGGACTAAACCAGACCTGAGCCAGAACCAGGACTAAACTAGATCTGAGCCAGAACCAGGACTAAACTAGACCTGAGCCAGAACCAGGACTAAACCAGACCTGAGCCAGAACCAGGACTAAACTAGACCTGAGTCAGAACCAGGTCTAAACCAGACCTCAGCCAGAACCAGGACTAAACCAGACCTGAGCCAGAACCAGGTCTAAACTAGACCTGAGCCAGAACCAGGACTAGACTAGACCTGAGCCACAACCAGGACTAAACCAGACCTGAGACAGAACCAGGACTGAACTAAACCTGAGCCAGAACCAGGACTAAACCAGACCTGAGACAGAACCAGGACTAAACCAGACCTGAACCAGAACCAGGACTAAACTGGACCTGAGCCAGAACCAGGACTAAACTGGACCTGAACCAAAACAAGGACTAAACCAGACCTGAGCCAGAACCAGGACTGAACTAAACCTGAGCCAGAACCAGGACTAAACCAGACCTGAACCAGAACCAGCACTAAACCAGACCTGAGACACAACCAGGACTAAACCAGACCTGAACCACAACCAGCACTAAACCAGACCTGAGCCAGAACCAGGACTAAAGTAGACCTGAGCCAAAACCAGAACTAGACTATACCTAAGCCAGAACCAGGACTAAACCAGACCTGAACCAGAACCAGGTACAAATTAAACCTGAGCCAGAACCAGGTCTAAACCAGACCTGAGCCAGAACCAGGACTGAACCAGACCTGAGCCAGAACCAGGACTAAACCAGACCTGAGTCAAAACCAGGACTGAACCAGACCTGAGCCAGAACCAGGTCTAAACCAGACCTGATCCAGAACCAGGACTAAACCAGACCTGAAGCAGAACTAGGTCTAAACCAGACCTAAGCCAGAACCAGGACTAGACTATACCTGAGCCAGAACCAGGACTAAACTATACCTGAGCCAGAACCAGGACTAAACCAGACCTGGGCCATAACCAGGACTAAACTATACCTGAGCCAAAACCAGGACTGAACCAGACCTGAGCCATAACCAGGACTAAACTATACCTGAGCCAAAACCAGGACTGAACCAGACCTGAGCCAGAACCAGGTCTAAACCAGACCTGAGCCAGAACCAGGACTTAACCAGACCTGAGCCAAAACCAGGACTAGACTAGACCTGAGCAAGAACCAGGACTAAACTAAACCTGAGCCAAAACCAGGACTAAACCGGACCTGAGCCAAAACCAGGACTGAATAAGACCTGAACCACAACCAGGTCTAAACCAGAACTAAGCCAGAACCAGGACTAGACTATACCTGAGCCAGAACCAGGACTAAACTGGATCTGAGCCATAACCAGGACTAGACTATACCTGAGCAAGAACCAGGTCTAAACCAGACCTGAGACAGAACCAGGACTGAACTAAACCTGAGCCAGAACCAGGACTAAACCAGACCTGAGACAGAACCAGGACTAAACCAGACCTGAACCAGAACCAGGACTAAACTAGATCTGAGCCAGAACCAGGACTAAACTAGACCTGAGCCAGAACCAGGACTAAACCAGACCTGAGCCAGAACCAGGTCTAAACTAGACCTGAGCCAGAACCAGGACTAGACTAGACCTGAGCCACAACCAGGACTAAACCAGACCTGAGACAGAACCAGGACTGAACTAAACCTAAGCCAGAACCAGGACTAAACCAGACCTGAGACAGAACCAGGACTAAACCAGACCTGAACCAGAACCAGGACTAAACTGGACCTGAGCCAGAACCAGGACTAAACTGGACCTGAACCAAAACAAGGACTAAACCAGACCTGAGCCAGAACCAGGACTGAACTAAACCTGAGCCAGAACCAGGACTAAACCAGACCTGAACCAGAACCAGCACTAAACCAGACCTGAGACACAACCAGGACTAAACCAGACCTGAACCACAACCAGCACTAAACCAGACCTGAGCCAGAACCAGGACTAAAGTAGACCTGAGCCAAAACCAGAACTAGACTATACCTAAGCCAGAACCAGGACTAAACCAGACCTGAACCAGAACCAGGTACAAATGAAACCTGAGCCAGAACCAGGTCTAAACCAGACCTGAGCCAGAACCAGGACTGAACCAGACCTGAGCCAGAACCAGGACTAAACCAGACCTGAGTCAAAACCAGGACTGAACCAGACCTGAGCCAGAACCAGGTCTAAACCAGACCTGATCCAGAACCAGGACTAAACCAGACCTGAACCAGAACTAGGTCTAAACCAGACCTAAGCCAGAACCAGGACTAGACTATACCTGAGCCAGAACCAGGACTAAACTATACCTGAGCCAGAACCAGGACTAAACCAGACCTGGGCCATAACCAGGACTAAACTATACCTGAGCCAAAACCAGGACTGAACCAGACCTGAGCCATAACCAGGACTAAACTATACCTGAGCCAAAACCAGGACTGAACCAGACCTGAGCCAGAACCAGGTCTAAACCAGACCTGAGCCAGAACCAGGACTTAACCAGACCTGAGCCAAAACCAGGACTAGACTAGACCTGAGCAAGAACCAGGACTAAACTAAACCTGAGCCAAAACCAGGACTAAACCGGACCTGAGCCAAAACCAGGACTGAATAAGACCTGAACCACAACCAGGTCTAAACCAGAACTAAGCCAGAACCAGGACTAGACTATACCTGAGCCAGAACCAGGACTAAACTGGATCTGAGCCATAACCAGGACTAGACTATACCTGAGCAAGAACCAGGTCTAAACCAGACCTGAGCCAGAACCAGGACTAGACTAGACCTGAGCCAGAACCAGGACTAAACCAGACCTGAGACAGAACCAGGACTGAACTAAACCTGAGCCAGAACCAGGACTAAACCAGACCTGAGACAGAACCAGGACTAAACCAGACCTGAACCAGAACCAGGACAAAACTGGACCTGAGCCAGAACCAGGACTAAACTGGACCTGAACCAAAACAAGGACTAAACCAGACCTGAGCCAGAACCAGGACTGAACTAAACCTGAGCCAGAACCAGGACTAAACCAGACCTGAACCAGAACCAGCACTAAACCAGACCTGAGACAGAACCAGGACTAAACCAGACCTGAGACACAACCAGGACTAAACCAGACCTGAGACACAACCAGGACTAAACCAGACCTGAACCACAACCAGCACTAAACCAGACCTGAGCCAGAACCAGGACTAAAGTAGACCTGAGCCAAAACCAGGACTAGACTATACCTAAGCCAGAACCAGGACTAAACCAGACCTGAACCAGAACCAGGTACAAATGAAACCTGAGCCAGAACCAGGTCTAAACCAGACCTGAGCCAGAACCAGGACTGAACCAGACCTGAGCCAGAACCAGGACTAAACCAGACATGAGTCAAAACCAGGACTGAACCAGACCTGAGCCAGAACCAGGTCTAAACCAGACCTGATCCAGAACCAGGACTAAACCAGACCTGAACCAGAACTAGGTCTAAACCAGACCTAAGCCAGAACCAGGACTAGACTATACCTGAGCCAGAACCAGGACTAAACTATACCTGAGCCAGAACCAGGACTAAACTAGACCTGAGCCAAAACCAGGACTGAACCAGACCTGAGCCATAACCAGGACTAAACTATACCTGAGCCAAAACCAGGACTGAACCAGACCTGAGCCAGAACCAGGTCTAAACCAGACCTGAGCCAGAACCAGGACTTAACCAGACCTGAGCCAAAACCAGGACTAGACTAGACCTGAGCAAGAACCAGGACTAAACTAAACCTGAGCCAAAACCAGGACTAAACCGGACCTGAGCCAAAACCAGGACTGAATAAGACCGGAACCACAACCAGGTCTAAACCAGAACTAAGCCAGAACCAGGACTAGACTATACCTGAGCCAGAACCAGGACTAAACTGGACCTGAGCCATAACCAGGACTAGACTATACCTGAGCAAGAACCAGGACTAAACTGGACCTGAGCCATAACCAGGACTAGACTATACCTGAGCAAGAACCAGGACTAAACTAGACCTGAGCCAGAACCAGGACTAAACCAGACCTGAGCAAGAACCAGGTCTAAACCAGACCTGAGCCAGAACCAGGGCTAAACCAGACCTGAGCCAGAACCAGGACTAAACCAGACCTGAGCAAGAACCAGGTCTAAACCAGACCTGAGCCAGAACCAGGGCTAAACCAGACCTGAGCCAGAACCAGGACTAGACTAGACCTGAGCTAGAACCAGTACTAAACTATACCTGAGCCAGAACCAGGACTAAACCAGACCTGAGCCAGAAACAGGACTAAACTAGACCTGAGTCAGAACCAGGTCTAAACCAGACCTGAGCCAGAACCAGGACTGAACCAGACCTGAGCAAGAACCAGGACTAAACTAAACCTGAGCCAAAACCAGGACTAAACAGGACCTGAGCCAAAACCAGGACTGAATAAGACCTGAACCACAACCAGGTCTAAACCAGAACTAAGCCAGAACCAGGACTAGACTATACCTGAGCCAGAACCAGGACTAAACTGGACCTGAGCCATAACCAGGACTAGACTATACCTGAGCAAGAACCAGGACTAAACTGGACCTGAGCCATAACCAGGACTAGACTATACCTGAGCAAGAACCAGGACTAAACTAGACCTGAGCCAGAACCAGGACTAAACCAGACCTGAGCAAGAACCAGGTCTAAACCAGACCTGAGCCAGAACCAGGGCTAAACCAGACCTGAGCCAGAACCAGGACTAGACTAGACCTGAGCTAGAACCAGGACTAAACTATACCTGAGCCAGAACCAGGACTAAACTAGACCTGAGCCAGAACCAGGACTAAACTAGACCTGAGCTTGAACCAGGACTAAACTAGACCTGAGCCAGAACCAGGACTAAACTAGACCTGAGCCAGAAACAGGACTAAACTAGACCTGAGTCAGAACCAGGTCTAAACCAGACCTGAGCCAGAACCAGGACTAAACAGACCTGAGCCAGAACCAGGACTAAACTAGATCTGAGCCAGAACCAGGACTAAACAAGACCTGAGCCAGAACCAGGACTAAACCAGACCTGAGCCAGAACCAGGACTAAACTAGACCTGAGTCAGAACCAGGTCTAAACCAGACCTCAGCCAGAACCAGGACTAAACCAGACCTGAGCCAGAACCAGGTCTAAACTAGACCTGAGCCAGAACCAGGACTAGACTAGACCTGAGCCTGAACCAGGACTAGACTAGACCTGAGCCAGCAACAGGACTAAACTAAACCTGAGTCAGAACCAGGTCTAAACCAGACCTGAGCCAGAACCAGGACTAAACCAGACCTGAGCCAGAACCAGGACTAAACTAGACCTGAGCCAGAACCAGGACTAAACTAGACCTGAGCCAGAACCAGGACTAAACTATACCTGAGCCTGAACCAGGACTAGACTAGACCTGATCCAGAACCAGGACTAGACTAGACCTCAACCAGAACCAGGACTAGACTATACCTGAGCCAGAACCAGGACTAAACTATACCTGAGCCAGAACCAGGACTAAACTAGCACTGAGCCAAAACCAGGACTGAACCAGACCTGAGCCATAACCAGGACTAAACTATACCTGAGCCAAAACCAGGACTGAACCAGACCTGAGCCAGAACCAGGTCTAAACCAGACCTGAGCCAGAACCAGGACTTAACCAGACCTGAGCCAAAACCAGGACTAGACTAGACCTGAGCAAGAACCAGGACTAAACTAAACCTGAGCCAAAACCAGGACTAAACCGGACCTGAGCCAAAACCAGGACTGAATAAGACCTGAACCACAACCAGGTCTAAACCAGAACTAAGCCAGAACCAGGACTAGACTATACCTGAGCCAGAACCAGGACTAAACTGGACCTGAGCCATAACCAGGACTAGACTATACCTGAGCAAGAACCAGGACTAAACTAGACCTGAGCCAGAACCAGGACTAAACCAGACCTGAGCAAGAACCAGGTCTAAACCAGACCTGAGCCAGAACCAGGGCTAAACCAGACCTGAGCCAGAACCAGGACTAGACTAGACCTGAGCTAGAACCAGTACTAAACTATACCTGAGTCAGAACCAGGTCTAAACCAGACCTGAGCCAGAACCAGGACTAAACCAGACCTGAGACACAACCAGGACTAAACCAGACCTGAGACACAACCAGGACTAAACCAGACCTGAACCACAACCAGCACTAAACCAGACCTGAGCCAGAACCAGGACTAAAGTAGACCTGAGCCAAAACCAGGACTAGACTATACCTAAGCCAGAACCAGGACTAAACCAGACCTGAACCAGAACCAGGTACAAATGAAACCTGAGCCAGAACCAGGTCTAAACCAGACCTGAGCCAGAACCAGGACTGAACCAGACCTGAGCCAGAACCAGGACTAAACCAGACATGAGTCAAAACCAGGACTGAACCAGACCTGAGCCAGAACCAGGTCTAAACCAGACCTGATCCAGAACCAGGACTAAACCAGACCTGAACCAGAACTAGGTCTAAACCAGACCTAAGCCAGAACCAGGACTAGACTATACCTGAGCCAGAACCAGGACTAAACTATACCTGAGCCAGAACCAGGACTAAACTAGACCTGAGCCAAAACCAGGACTAAACCAGACCTGAGCCATAACCAGGACTAAACTATACCTGAGCCAAAACCAGGACTGAACCAGACCTGAGCCAGAACCAGGTCTAAACCAGACCTGAGCCAGAACCAGGACTTAACCAGACCTGAGCCAAAACCAGGACTAGACTAGACCTGAGCAAGAACCAGGACTAAACTAAACCTGAGCCAAAACCAGGACTAAACCGGACCTGAGCCAAAACCAGGACTGAATAAGACCGGAACCACAACCAGGTCTAAACCAGAACTAAGCCAGAACCAGGACTAGACTATACCTGAGCCAGAACCAGGACTAAACTGGACCTGAGCCATAACCAGGACTAGACTATACCTGAGCAAGAACCAGGACTAAACTGGACCTGAGCCATAACCAGGACTAGACTATACCTGAGCAAGAACCAGGACTAAACTAGACCTGAGCCAGAACCAGGACTAAACCAGACCTGAGCAAGAACCAGGTCTAAACCAGACCTGAGCCAGAACCAGGGCTAAACCAGACCTGAGCCAGAACCAGGACTAAACCAGACCTGAGCAAGAACCAGGTCTAAACCAGACCTGAGCCAGAACCAGGGCTAAACCAGACCTGAGCCAGAACCAGGACTAGACTAGACCTGAGCTAGAACCAGTACTAAACTATACCTGAGCCAGAACCAGGACTAAACCAGACCTGAGCCAGAAACAGGACTAAACTAGACCTGAGTCAGAACCAGGTCTAAACCAGACCTGAGCCAGAACCAGGACTGAACCAGACCTGAGCAAGAACCAGGACTAAACTAAACCTGAGCCAAAACCAGGACTAAACAGGACCTGAGCCAAAACCAGGACTGAATAAGACCTGAACCACAACCAGGTCTAAACCAGAACTAAGCCAGAACCAGGACTAGACTATACCTGAGCCAGAACCAGGACTAAACTGGACCTGAGCCATAACCAGGACTAGACTATACCTGAGCAAGAACCAGGACTAAACTGGACCTGAGCCATAACCAGGACTAGACTATACCTGAGCAAGAACCAGGACTAAACTAGACCTGAGCCAGAACCAGGACTAAACCAGACCTGAGCAAGAACCAGGTCTAAACCAGACCTGAGCCAGAACCAGGGCTAAACCAGACCTGAGCCAGAACCAGGACTAGACTAGACCTGAGCTAGAACCAGGACTAAACTATACCTGAGCCAGAACCAGGACTAAACTAGACCTGAGCCAGAACCAGGACTAAACTAGACCTGAGCTTGAACCAGGACTAAACTAGACCTGAGCCAGAACCAGGACTAAACTAGACCTGAGCCAGAAACAGGACTAAACTAGACCTGAGTCAGAACCAGGTCTAAACCAGACCTGAGCCAGAACCAGGACTAAACAGACCTGAGCCAGAACCAGGACTAAACTAGATCTGAGCCAGAACCAGGACTAAACAAGACCTGAGCCAGAACCAGGACTAAACCAGACCTGAGCCAGAACCAGGACTAAACTAGACCTGAGTCAGAACCAGGTCTAAACCAGACCTCAGCCAGAACCAGGACTAAACCAGACCTGAGCCAGAACCAGGTCTAAACTAGACCTGAGCCAGAACCAGGACTAGACTAGACCTGAGCCTGAACCAGGACTAGACTAGACCTGAGCCAGAAACAGGACTAAACTAAACCTGAGTCAGAACCAGGTCTAAACCAGACCTGAGCCAGAACCAGGACTAAACCAGACCTGAGCCAGAACCAGGACTAAACTAGACCTGAGCCAGAACCAGGACTAAACTAGACCTGAGCCAGAACCAGGACTAAACTATACCTGAGCCTGAACCAGGACTAGACTAGACCTGATCCAGAACCAGGACTAGACTAGACCTCAACCAGAACCAGGACTAGACTATACCTGAGCCAGAACCAGGACTAAACTATACCTGAGCCAGAACCAGGACTAAACTAGCACTGAGCCAAAACCAGGACTGAACCAGACCTGAGCCATAACCAGGACTAAACTATACCTGAGCCAAAACCAGGACTGAACCAGACCTGAGCCAGAACCAGGTCTAAACCAGACCTGAGCCAGAACCAGGACTTAACCAGACCTGAGCCAAAACCAGGACTAGACTAGACCTGAGCAAGAACCAGGACTAAACTAAACCTGAGCCAAAACCAGGACTAAACCGGACCTGAGCCAAAACCAGGACTGAATAAGACCTGAACCACAACCAGGTCTAAACCAGAACTAAGCCAGAACCAGGACTAGACTATACCTGAGCCAGAACCAGGACTAAACTGGACCTGAGCCATAACCAGGACTAGACTATACCTGAGCAAGAACCAGGACTAAACTAGACCTGAGCCAGAACCAGGACTAAACCAGACCTGAGCAAGAACCAGGTCTAAACCAGACCTGAGCCAGAACCAGGGCTAAACCAGACCTGAGCCAGAACCAGGACTAGACTAGACCTGAGCTAGAACCAGTACTAAACTATACCTGAGTCAGAACCAGGTCTAAACCAGACCTGAGCCAGAACCAGGACTAAACCAGACCTGAGCCAGAACCAGGACTAAACTAGATCTGAGCCAGAACCAGGACTAAACTAGACCTGAGCCAGAACCAGGACTAAACCAGACCTGAGCCAGAACCAGGACTAAACAAGACCTGAGTCAGAACCAGGTCTAAACCAGACCTCAGCCAGAACCAGGACTAAACCAGACCTGAGCCAGAACCAGGTCTAAACTAGACCCGAGCCAGAACCAGGACTAGACTAGACCTGAGCCACAACCAGGACTAAACCAGACCTGAGACAGAACCAGGACTGAACTAAACCTGAGCCAGAACCAGGACTAAACCAGACCTGAGACAGAACCAGGACTAAACCAGACCTGAACCAGAACCAGGACTAAACTGGACCTGAGCCAGAACCAGGACTAAACTGGACCTGAACCAAAACAAGGACTAAACCAGACCTGAGCCAGAACCAGGACTGAACTAAACCTGAGCCAGAACCAGGACTAAACCAGACCTGAACCAGAACCAGCACTAAACCAGACCTGAGACACAACCAGGACTAAACCAGACCTGAACCACAACCAGCACTAAACCAGACCTGAGCCAGGACCAGGACTAAAGTAGACCTGAGCCAAAACCAGAACTAGACTATACCTAAGCCAGAACCAGGACTAAACCAGACCTGAACCAGAACCAGGTACAAATGAAACCTGAGCCAGAACCAGGTCTAAACCAGACCTGAGCCAGAACCAGGACTGAACCAGACCTGAGCCAGAACCAGGACTAAACCAGACCTGAGTCAAAACCAGGACTGAACCAGACCTGAGCCAGAACCAGGTCTAAACCAGACCTGATCCAGAACCAGGACTAAACCAGACCTGAACCAGAACTAGGTCTAAACCAGACCTAAGCCAGAACCAGGACTAGACTATACCTGAGCCAGAACCAGGACTAAACTATACCTGAGCCAGAACCAGGACTAAACCAGACCTGGGCCATAACCAGGACTAAACTATACCTGAGCCAAAACCAGGACTGAACCAGACCTGAGCCATAACCAGGACTAAACTATACCTGAGCCAAAACCAGGACTGAACCAGACCTGAGCCAGAACCAGGTCTAAACCAGACCTGAGCCAGAACCAGGACTTAACCAGACCTGAGCCAAAACCAGGACTAGACTAGACCTGAGCAAGAACCAGGACTAAACTAAACCTGAGCCAAAACCAGGACTAAACCGGACCTGAGCCAAAACCAGGACTGAATAAGACCTGAACCACAACCAGGTCTAAACCAGAACTAAGCCAGAACCAGGACTAGACTATACCTGAGCCAGAACCAGGACTAAACTGGATCTGAGCCATAACCAGGACTAGACTATACCTGAGCAAGAACCAGGACTAAACTAGACCTGAGCCAGAACCAGGACTAAACCAGACCTGAGCAAGAACCAGGTCTAAACCAGACCTGAGCCAGAACCAGGGCTAAACTAGACCTGAGCCAGAACCAGGACTAAACTAGACCTGAGCTTGAACCAGGACTAAACTAGACCTGAGCCAGAACCAGGACTAAACTAGACCTGAGCCAGAAACAGGACTAAACTAGACCTGAGTCAGAACCAGGTCTAAACCAGACCTGAGCCAGAACCAGGACTAAACCAGACCTGATCCAAAACCAGGACTAAACTAGATCTGAGCCAGAACCGGGGACTAAACTAGACCTGAGCCAGAACCAGGACTAAACCAGACCTGAGCCAGAACCAGGACTAAACTAGACCTGAGTCAGAACCAGGTCTAAACCAGACCTCAGCCAGAACCAGGACTAAACCAGACCTGAGCCAGAACCAGGTCTAAACTAGACCTGAGCCAGAACCAGGACTAGACTAGACCTGAGCCTGAACCAGGACTAGACTAGACCTGAGCCAGAAACAGGACTAAACTAAACCAGAGTCAGAACCAGGTCTAAACCAGACCTGAGCCAGAACCAGGACTAAACCAGACCTGAGCCAGAACCAGGACTAAACTAGACCTGAGCCAGAACCAGGACTAAACTAGACCTGAGCCAGAACCAGGACTAAACTATACCTGAGCCTGAACCAGGACTAGACTAGACCTCAACCAGAACCAGGACTAGAGTAGACCTGAGCAAGAACCAGGTCTAAACCAGACCTGAGCCAGAACCAGGACTAAACCAGACCTGAGCCAGAACCAGGACTAAACTAGACCTGAGCCAGAACCAGGACTAAACCAGACCTGAGCCAAAACCAGGAATAGACTATACCTGAGCCAGAACCAGGACTAAACCAGACATGAACCAGAACCAGGTCTAAACCAGACGTGAGCCAGAACCAGGTCTAAACCAGACTTAAGCCAGAACCAGGACTAAACTAGACCTGAGCCAGAACCAGGCCTAAACCAGACCTGAGCCAGAACCAGGACTAAACTAGACCTGAGCCAGAACCAGGTCTAAACCAGACCTGAGCCAGAACCAGGACTAAACTAGACCTGAGCCAGAACCAGGACTAAACCAGACCTGAGCCAGAACCAGGACTAAACTAGACCTGAGCCAGAACCAGGACTAAACTAGACCTGAGCCAGAACCAGGTCTAAACCAGACCTCAGCCAGAACCAGGACTAAACCAGACCTGAGCCAGAACCAGGACTAAAATAGACCTGAGCCAGAACCAGGACTAAACTAGACCTGAGTCAGAACCAGGTCTAAACCAGACCTCAGTCAGAACCAGGTCTAAACCAGACCTCAGCCAGAACCAGGACTTAACCAGACCTGAGCCAAAACCAGGACTAGACTAGACCTGAGCAAGAACCAGGACCAAACTAAACCTGAGCCAAAACCAGGACTAGACTATACCTAAGCCAGAACCAGGACTAAACCAGACCTGAACCAGAACCAGGTACAAATGAAACCTGAGCCAGAACCAGGTCTAAACCAGACCTGAGCCAGAACCAGGACTGAACCAGACCTGAGCCAGAACCAGGACTAAACCAGACCTGAGTCAAAACCAGGACTGAACCAGACCTGAGCCAGAACCAGGTCTAAACCAGACCTGATCCAGAACCAGGACTAAACCAGACCTGAACCAGAACTAGGTCTAAACCAGACCTAAGCCAGAACCAGGACTAGACTATACCTGAGCCAGAACCAGGACTAAACTATACCTGAGCCAGAACCAGGACTAAACTAGCACTGAGCCTGAACCAGGACTAAACCAGACCTGAGCCATAACCAGGACTAAACTATACCTGAGCCAAAACCAGGACTGAACCAGACCTGAGCCAGAACCAGGTCTAAACCAGACCTGAGCCAGAACCAGGACTTAACCAGACCTGAGCCAAAACCAGGACTAGACTAGACCTGAGCAAGAACCAGGACTAAACTAAACCTGAGCCAAAACCAGGACTAAACCGGACCTGAGCCAAAACCAGGACTGAATAAGACCTGAACCACAACCAGGTCTAAACCAGAACTAAGCCAGAACCAGGACTAGACTATACCTGAGCCAGAACCAGGACTAAACTGGACCTGAGCCATAACCAGGACTAGACTATACCTGAGCAAGAACCAGGACTAAACTGGACCTGAGCCATAACCAGGACTAGACTATACCTGAGCAAGAACCAGGACTAAACTAGACCTGAGCCAGAACCAGGACTAAACCAGACCTGAGCAAGAACCAGGTCTAAACCAGACCTGAGCCAGAACCAGGGCTAAACCAGACCTGAGCCAGAACCAGGACTAGACTAGACCTGAGCTAGAACCAGGACTAAACTATACCTGAGCCAGAACCAGGACTAAACTAGACCTGAGCCAGAACCAGGACTAAACTAGACCTGAGCTTGAACCAGGACTAAACTAGACCTGAGCCAGAACCAGGACTAAACTAGACCTGAGCCAGAAACAGGACTAAACTAGACCTGAGTCAGAACCAGGTCTAAACCAGACCTGAGCCAGAACCAGGACTAAACTGGACCTGAGCCAGAACCAGGACTAAACTAGATCTGAGCCAGAACCAGGACTAAACTAGACCTGAGCCAGAACCAGGACTAAACCAGACCTGAGCCAGAACCAGGACTAAACTAGACCTGAGTCAGAACCAGGTCTAAACCAGACCTCAGCCAGAACCAGGACTAAACCAGACCTGAGCCAGAACCAGGTCTAAACTAGACCTGAGCCAGAACCAGGACTAGACTAGACCTGAGCCTGAACCAGGACTAGACTAGACCTGAGCCAGAACCAGGACTAAACTAAACCTGAGTCAGAACCAGGTCTAAACCAGACCTGAGCCAGAACCAGGACTAAACCAGACCTGAGCCAGAACCAGGACTAAACTAGACCTGAGCCAGAACCAGGACTAAACTAGACCGGAGCCAGAACCAGGACTAAACTATACCTGAGCCTGAACCAGGACTAGACTAGACCTGATCCAGAACCAGGACTAGACTAGACCTCAACCAGAACCAGGACTAGACTATACCTGAGCCAGAACCAGGACTAAACTATACCTGAGCCAGAACCAGGACTAAACTAGCACTGAGCCAAAACCAGGACTGAACCAGACCTGAGCCATAACCAGGACTAAACTATACCTGAGCCAAAACCAGGACTGAACCAGACCTGAGCAAGAACCAGGACTAAACTAAACCTGAGCCAAAACCAGGACTAAACCGGACCTGAGCCAAAACCAGGACTGAATAAGACCTGAACCACAACCAGGTCTAAACCAGAACTAAGCCAGAACCAGGACTAGACTATACCTGAGCCAGAACCAGGACTAAACTGGACCTGAGCCATAACCAGGACTAGACTATACCTGAGCAAGAACCAGGACTAAACTAGACCTGAGCCAGAACCAGGACTAAACCAGACCTGAGCAAGAACCAGGTCTAAACCAGACCTGAGCCAGAACCAGGGCTAAACCAGACCTGAGCCAGAACCAGGACTAGACTAGACCTGAGCTAGAACCAGTACTAAACTATACCTGAGCCAGAACCAGGACTAAACTAGACCTGAGCCAGAAACAGGACTAAACTAGACCTGAGTCAGAACCAGGTCTAAACCAGACCTGAGCCAGAACCAGGACTAAACCAGACCTGAGCCAGAACCAGGACTAAACTAGATCTGAGCCAGAACCAGGACTAAACTAGACCTGAGCCAGAACCAGGACTAAACCAGACCTGAGCCAGAACCAGGACTAAACTAGACCTGAGTCAGAACCAGGTCTAAACCAGACCTCAGCCAGAACCAGGACTAAACCAGACCTGAGCCAGAACCAGGTCTAAACTAGACCTGAGCCAGAACCAGGACTAGACTAGACCTGAGCCAGAACCAGGACTAAACCAGACCTGAGACAGAACCAGGACTGAACTAAACCTGAGCCAGAACCAGGACTAAACCAGACCTGAGACAGAACCAGGACTAAACCAGACCTGAACCAGAACCAGGACTAAACTGGACCTGAGCCAGAACCAGGACTAAACTGGACCTGAACCAAAACAAGGACTAAACCAGACCTGAGCCAGAACCAGGACTGAACTAAACCTGAGCCAGAACCAGGACAAAACCAGACCTGAACCAGAACCAGCACTAAACCAGACCTGAGACACAACCAGGACTAAACCAGACCTGAACCACAACCAGCACTAAACCAGACCTGAGCCAGAACCAGGACTAAAGTAGACCTGAGCCAGAACCAGGACTAGACTATACCTAAGCCAGAACCAGGACTAAACCAGACCTGAACCACAACCAGGTACAAATGAAACCTGAGCCAGAACCAGGTCTAAACCAGACCTGAGCCAGAACCAGGACTGAACCAGACCTGAGCCAGAACCAGGACTAAACCAGACCTGAGTCAAAACCAGGACTGAATCAGACCTGAGCCAGAACCAGGTCTAAACCAGACCTGATCCAGAACCAGGACTAAACCAGACCTGAACCAGAACTAGGTCTAAACCAGACCTAAGCCAGAACCAGGACTAGACTATACCTGAGCCAGAACCAGGACTAAACTATACCTGAGCCAGAACCAGGACTAAACCAGACCTGAGCCATAACCAGGACTAAACTATACCTGAGCCAAAACCAGGACTGAACCAGACCTGAGCCATAACCAGGACTAAACTATACCTGAGCCAAAACCAGGACTGAACCAGACCTGAGCCAGAACCAGGTCTAAACCAGACCTGAGCCAGAACCAGGACTTAACCAGACCTGAGCCAAAACCAGGACTAGACTAGACCTGAGCAAGAACCAGGACTAAACTAAACCTGAGCCAAAACCAGGACTAAACCGGACCTGAGCCAAAACCAGGACTGAATAAGACCTGAACCACAACCAGGTCTAAACCAGAACTAAGCCAGAACCAGGACTAGACTATACCTGAGCCAGAACCAGGACTAAACTGGACCTGAGCCATAACCAGGACTAGACTAGACCTGAGCAAGAACCAGGACTAAACTAGACCTGAGCCAGAACCAGGACTAAACCAGACCTGAGCAAGAACCAGGTCTAAACCAGACCTGAGCCAGAACCAGGGCTAAACTAGACCTGAGCCAGAACCAGGACTAGACTAGACCTGAGCTAGAACCAGGACTAAACTATACCTGAGCCAGAACCAGGACTAAACTAGACCTGAGCCAGAACCAGGACTAAACTAGACCTGAGCTTGAACCAGGACTAAACTAGACCTGAGCCAGAACCAGGACTAAACTAGACCTGAGCCAGAAACAGGACTAAACTAGACCTGAGTCAGAACCAGGTCTAAACCAGACCTGAGCCAGAACCAGGACTAAACCAGACCTGAGCCAAAACCAGGACTAAACTAGATCTGAGCCAGAACCAGGACTAAACTAGACCTGAGCCAGAACCAGGACTAAACCAGACCTGAGCCAGAACCAGGACTAAACTAGACCTGAGTCAGAACCAGGTCTAAACCAGACCTCAGCCAGAACCAGGACTAAACCAGACCTGAGCCAGAACCAGGTCTAAACTAGACCTGAGCCAGAACCAGGACTAGACTAGACCTGAGCCTGAACCAGGACTAGACTAGACCTGAGCCAGAAACAGGACTAAACTAAACCTGAGTCAGAACCAGGTCTAAACCAGACCTGAGCCAGAACCAGGACTAAACCAGACCTGAGCCAGAACCAGGACTAAACTAGACCTGAGCCAGAACCAGGACTAAACTAGACCTGAGCCAGAACCAGGACTAAACTATACCTGAGCCTGAACCAGGACTAGACTAGACCTGATCCAGAACCAGGACTAGACTAGACCTCAACCAGAACCAGGACTAGACTAGACCTCAACCAGAACCAGGTCTAAACTAGACCTGAGCCAGAACCAGGACTAAACCAGACCTGAGCCAGAACCAGGACTAAACTAGACCTGAGCCAGAACCAGGACTAAACCAGACCTGAGCCAAAACCAGGAATAGACTATACCTGAGCCAGAACCAGGACTAAACCAGACATGAACCAGAACCAGGTCTAAACCAGACGTGAGCCAGAACCAGGTCTAAACCAGACTTAAGCCAGAACCAGGACTAAACTAGACCTGAGCCAGAACCAGGACTAAACTAGACCTGAGCCAGAACCAGGTCTAAACCAGACCTGAGCCAGAACCAGGACTAAACTAGACCTGAGCCAGAACCAGGACTAAACCAGACCTGAGCCAGAACCAGGACTAAACTAGACCTGAGCCAGAACCAGGACTAGACTAGACCTGAGCCAGAACCAGGACTAAACCAGACCTGAGCCAGAACCAGGACTAAACCAGACCTGAGCAAGAACCAGGACTAAACCGGACCTGAGCCAAAACCAGGACTGAATAAGACCTGAACCACAACCAGGTCTAAACCAGAACTAAGCCAGAACCAGGACTAGACTATACCTGAGCCAGAACCAGGACTAAACTGGACCTGAGCCATAACCAGGACTAGACTATACCTGAGCAAGAACCAGGACTAAACTAGACCTGAGCCAGAACCAGGACTAAACCAGACCTGAGCAAGAACCAGGTCTAAACCAGACCTGAGCCAGAACCAGGGCTAAACCAGACCTGAGCCAGAACCAGGACTAGACTAGACCTGAGCTAGAACCAGGACTAAACTATACCTGAGCCAGAACCAGGACTAAACTAGACCTGAGCCAGAACCAGGACTAAACTAGACCTGAGCTTGAACCAGGACTAAACTAGACCTGAGCCAGAACCAGGACTAAACTAGACCTGAGCCAGAAACAGGACTAAACTAGACCTGAGTCAGAACCAGGTCTAAACCAGACCTGAGCCAGAACCAGGACTAAACCAGACCTGAGCCAAAACCAGGACTAAACTAGATCTGAGCCAGAACCAGGACTAAACTAGACCTGAGCCAGAACCAGGACTAAACCAGACCTGAGCCAGAACCAGGACTAAACTAGACCTGAGTCAGAACCAGGTCTAAACCAGACCTCAGCCAGAACCAGGACTAAACCAGACCTGAGCCAGAACCAGGTCTAAACTAGACCTGAGCCAGAACCAGGACTAGACTAGACCTGAGCCTGAACCAGGACTAGACTAGACCTGAGCCAGAACCAGGACTAAACTAAACCTGAGTCAGAACCAGGTCTAAACCAGACCTGAGCCAGAACCAGGACTAAACCAGACCTGAGCCAGAACCAGGACTAAACTAGACCTGAGCCAGAACCAGGACTAAACTAGACCTGAGCCAGAACCAGGACTAAACTATACCTGAGCCTGAACCAGGACTAGACTAGACCTGATCCAGAACCAGGACTAGACTAGACCTCAACCAGAACCAGGACTAGAGTAGACCTGAGCAAGAACCAGGTCTAAACTAGACCTGAGCCAGAACCAGGACTAAACCAGACCTGAGCCAGAACCAGGACTAAACTAGACCTGAGCCAGAACCAGGACTAAACCAGACCTGAGCCAAAACCAGGAATAGACTATACCTGAGCCAGAACCAGGACTAAACCAGACATGAACCAGAACCAGGTCTAAACCAGACGTGAGCCAGAACCAGGTCTAAACCAGACTTAAGCCAGAACCAGGACTAAACTAGACCTGAGCCAGAACCAGGTCTAAACCAGACCTGAGCCAGAACCAGGACTAAACTAGACCTCAGTCAGAACCAGGTCTAAACCAGACCTCAGCCAGAACCAGGACTAAACCAGACCTGAGCCAGAACCAGGTCTAAACTAGACCTGAGCCAGAACCAGGACTAGACTAGACCTGAGCCAGAACCAGGACTAAACCAGACCTGAGACAGAACCAGGACTGAACTAAACCTGAGCCAGAACCAGGACTAAACCAGACCTGAGACAGAACCAGGACTAAACCAGACCTGAACCAGAACCAGGACTAAACTGGACCTGAGCCAGAACCAGGACTAAACTGGACCTGAACCAAAACAAGGACTAAACCAGACCTGAGCCAGAACCAGGACTGAACTAAACCTGAGCCAGAACCAGGACTAAACCAGACCTGAGCCAGAACCAGCACTAAACCAGACCTGAGACACAACCAGGACTAAACCAGACCTGAACCACAACCAGCACTAAACCAGACCTGAGCCAGAACCAGGACTAAAGTAGACCTGAGCCAAAACCAGGACTAGACTATACCTAAGCCAGAACCAGGACTAAACCAGACCTGAACCAGAACCAGGTACAAATGAAACCTGAGCCAGAACCAGGTCTAAACCAGACCTGAGCCAGAACCAGGACTGAACCAGACCTGAGCCAGAACCAGGACTAAACCAGACCTGAGTCAAAACCAGGACTGAACCAGACCTGAGCCAGAACCAGGTCTAAACCAGACCTGATCCAGAACCAGGACTAAACCAGACCTGAACCAGAACTAGGTCTAAACCAGACCTAAGCCAGAACCAGGACTAGACTATACCTGAGCCAGAACCAGGACTAAACTATACCTGAGCCAGAACCAGGACTAAACCAGACCTGAGCCATAACCAGGACTAAACTATACCTGAGCCAAAACCAGGACTGAACCAGACCTGAGCCATAACCAGGACTAAACTATACCTGAGCCAAAACCAGGACTGAACCAGACCTGAGCCAGAACCAGGTCTAAACCAGACCTGAGCCAGAACCAGGACTTAACCAGACCTGAGCCAAAACCAGGACTAGACTAGACCTGAGCAAGAACCAGGACTAAACTAAACCTGAGCCAAAACCAGGACTAAACCGGACCTGAGCCAAAACCAGGACTGAATAAGACCTGAACCACAACCAGGTCTAAACCAGAACTAAGCCAGAACCAGGACTAGAGTATACCTGAGCCAGAACCAGGACTAAACTGGACCTGAGCCATAACCAGGACTAGACTAGACCTGAGCAAGAACCAGGACTAAACTAGACCTGAGCCAGAACCAGGACTAAACCAGACCTGAGCAAGAACCAGGTCTAAACCAGACCTGAGCCAGAACCAGGGCTAAACCAGACCTGAGCCAGAACCAGGACTAGACTAGACCTGAGCTAGAACCAGGACTAAACTATACCTGAGCCAGAACCAGGACTAAACTAGACCTGAGCCAGAACCAGGACTAAACTAGACCTGAGCTTGAACCAGGACTAAACTAGACCTGAGCCAGAACCAGGACTAAACTAGACCTGAGCCAGAAACAGGACTAAACTAGACCTGAGTCAGAACCAGGTCTAAACCAGACCTGAGCCAGAACCAGGACTAAACCAGACCTGAGCCAAAACCAGGACTAAACTAGATCTGAGCCAGAACCAGGACTAAACTAGACCTGAGCCAGAACCAGGACTAAACCAGACCTGAGCCAGAACCAGGACTAAACTAGACCTGAGTCAGAACCAGGTCTAAACCAGACCTCAGCCAGAACCAGGACTAAACCAGACCTGAGCCAGAACCAGGTCTAAACTAGACCTGAGCCAGAACCAGGACTAGACTAGACCTGAGCCTGAACCAGGACTAGACTAGACCTGAGCCAGAAACAGGACTAAACTAAACCTGAGTCAGAACCAGGTCTAAACCAGACCTGAGCCAGAACCAGGACTAAACCAGACCTGAGCCAGAACCAGGACTAAACTAGACCTGAGCCAGAACCAGGACTAAACTAGACCTGAGCCAGAACCAGGACTAAACTATACCTGAGCCTGAACCAGGACTAGACTAGACCTGATCCAGAACCAGGACTAGACTAGACCTCAACCAGAACCAGGACTAGAGTAGACCTGAGCAAGAACCAGGTCTAAACTAGACCTGAGCCAGAACCAGGACTAAACCAGACCTGAGCCAGAACCAGGACTAAACTAGACCTGAGCCAGAACCAGGACTAAACCAGACCTGAGCCAAAACCAGGAATAGACTATACCTGAGCCAGAACCAGGACTAAACCAGACATGAACCAGAACCAGGTCTAAACCAGACGTGAGCCAGAACCAGGTCTAAACCAGACTTAAGCCAGAACCAGGACTAAACTAGACCTGAGCCAGAACCAGGTCTAAACCAGACCTGAGCCAGAACCAGGACTAAACTAGACCTGAGCCAGAACCAGGTCTAAACCAGACCTGAGCCAGAACCAGGACTAAACTAGACCTGAGCCAGAACCAGGACTAAACCAGACCTGAGCCAGAACCAGGACTAAACTAGACCTGAGCCAGAACCAGGACTAGACTAGACCTGAGCCAGAACCAGGACTAAACCAGACCTGAGCCAGAACCAGGACTAAACCAGACCTGAGCCAGAACCAGGACTAAACCGGACCTGAGCCAAAACCAGGACTGAATAAGACCTGAACCACAACCAGGTCTAAACCAGAACTAAGCCAGAACCAGGACTAGACTATACCTGAGCCAGAACCAGGACTAAACTGGACCTGAGCCATAACCAGGACTAGACTATACCTGAGCAAGAACCAGGACTAAACTAGACCTGAGCCAGAACCAGGACTAAACCAGACCTGAGCAAGAACCAGGTCTAAACCAGACCTGAGCCAGAACCAGGGCTAAACCAGACCTGAGCCAGAACCAGGACAAGACTAGACCTGAGCTAGAACCAGGACTAAACTATACCTGAGCCAGAACCAGGACTAAACTAGACCTGAGCCAGAACCAGGACTAAACTAGACCTGAGCTTGAACCAGGACTAAACTAGACCTGAGCCAGAACCAGGACTAAACTAGACCTGAGCCAGAAACAGGACTAGACTAGACCTGAGCCAGAACCAGGACTAAACCAGACCTGAGCCAGAACCAGGACTAAACCAGACCTGAGCCAGAACCAGGACTAAACTAGACCTGAGCCAGAACCAGGACTAAACCAGACCTGAGCCAGAACCAGGACTAAACTAGACCTGAGCCAGAACCAGGACTAGACTAGACCTGAGCCAGAACCAGGACTAAACCAGACCTGAGCCAGAACCAGGACTAAACCAGACCTGAGCTAGAACCAGGACTAAACTAGACCTGAGCCAGAACCAGGACTAAACTAGACCTGAGCCAGAACCAGGACTAAACCAGACCTGAGCCAGAACCAGGACTAAACTAGACCTGAGTCAGAACCAGGTCTAAACCAGACCTCAGCCAGAACCAGGACTAAACCAGACCTGAGCCAGAACCAGGTCTAAACTAGACCTGAGCCAGAACCAGGACTAGACTAGACCTGAGCCTGAACCAGGACTAGACTAGACCTGAGCCAGAAACAGGACTAAACTAAACCTGAGTCAGAACCAGGTCTAAACCAGACCTGAGCCAGAACCAGGACTAAACCAGACCTGAGCCAGAACCAGGATTAAACTAGACCTGAGCCAGAACCAGGACTAAACTAGACCTGAGCCAGAACCAGGACTAAACTATACCTGAGCCTGAACCAGGACTAGACTAGACCTGATCCAGAACCAGGACTAGACTAGACCTCAACCAGAACCAGGACTAGAGTAGACCTGAGCAAGAACCAGGTCTAAACTAGACCTGAGCCAGAACCAGGACTAAACCAGACCTGAGCCAGAACCAGGACTAAACTAGACCTGAGCCAGAACCAGGACTAAACCAGACCTGAGCCAAAACCAGGAATAGACTATACCTGAGCCAGAACCAGGACAAAACCAGACATGAACCAGAACCAGGTCTAAACCAGACGTGAGCCAGAACCAGGTCTAAACCAGACCTAAGCCAGAACCAGGACTAGACTATACCTGAGCCAGAACCAGGACTAAACTATACCTGAGCCAGAACCAGGACTAAACTAGCACTGAGCCAAAACCAGGACTGAACCAGACCTGAGCCAGAACCAGGACTAAACCAGACCTGAGCCAAAACCAGGACTGAACCAGACCTGAGCCAGAACCAGGTCTAAACCAGACCTGAGCCAGAACCAGGACTTAACCAGACCTGAGCCAAAACCAGGACTAGACTAGACCTGAGCAAGAACCAGGACTAAACTAAACCGGAGCCAAAACCAGGACTAAAGTAGACCTGAGCCAAAACCAGGACTGAATAAGACCTGAACCACAACCAGGTCTAAACCAGAACTAAGCCTGAACCAGGACTAGACTATACCTGAGCCAGAACCAGGACTAAACTGCACCTGAGCCATAACCAGGACTAGACTATACCTGAGCAAGAACCAGGACTAAACTAGACCTGAGCCAGAACCAGGACTAAACCAGACCTGAGCAAGAACCAGGTCTAAACCAGACCTGAGCCAGAACCAGGGCTAAACCAGACCTGAGCCAGAACCAGGACTAGACTAGACCTGAGCAAGAACCAGGACTAAACTATACCTGAGTCAGAACCAGGACTAAACTAGACCTGAGCCAGAACCAGGACTAAACTAGACCTGAGCTTGAACCAGGACTAAACTAGACCTGAGCCAGAACCAGGATTAAACTAGACCTGAGCCAGAAACAGGACTAAACTAGACCTGAGTCAGAACCAGGTCTAAACCAGACCTGAGCCAGAACCAGGACTGAACTAAACCTGAGCCAGAACCAGGACTAAACCAGACCTGAACCAGAACAAGCACTAAACCAGACCTGAGACACAACCAGGACTAAACCAGACCTGAACCACAACCAGCACTAAACCAGACCTGAGCCAGAACCAGGACAAAAGTAGACCTGAGCCAAAACCAGGACTAGACTATACCTAAGCCAGAACCAGGTCTAAACCAGACCTGAGCCAGAACCAGGACTGAACCAGACCTGAGCCAGAACCAGGTCTAAACCAGACCTGATCCAGAACCAGGACTAAACCAGACCTGAACCAGAACTAGGTCTAAACCAGACCTAAGCCAGAACCAGGACTAGACTATACCTGAGCCAGAACCAGGACTAAACTATACCTGAGCCAGAACCAGGACTAAACTAGCACTGAGCCAAAACCAGGGCTGAACCAGACCTGAGCCAGAACCAGGACTAAACCAGACCTGAGCCAAAACCAGGACTGAACCAGACCTGAGCCAGAACCAGGTCTAAACCAGACCTGAGCCAGAACCAGGACTTAACCAGACCTGAGCCAAAACCAGGACTAGACTAGACCTGAGCAAGAACCAGGACTAAACTAAACCTGAGCCAAAACCAGGACTAAACCGGACCTGAGCCAAAACCAGGACTGAATAAGACCTGAACCACAACCAGGTCTAAACCAGAACTAAGCCAGAACCAGGACTAGACTATACCTGAGCCAGAACCAGGACTAAACTGCACCTGAGCCATAACCAGGACTAGACTATACCTGAGCAAGAACCAGGACTAAACTAGACCTGAGCCAGAACCAGGACTAAACCAGACCTGAGCAAGAACCAGGTCTAAACCAGACCTGAGCCAGAACCAGGGCTAAACCAGACCTGAGCCAGAACCAGGACTAGACTAGACCTGAGCTAGAACCAGGACTAAACTATACCTGAGCCAGAACCAGGACTAAACTAGACCTGAGCCAGAACCAGGACTAAACTAGACCTGAGCTTGAACCAGGACTAAACTAGACCTGAGCCAGAACCAGGATTAAACTAGACCTGAGCCAGAAACAGGACTAAACTAGACCTGAGTCAGAACCAGGTCTAAACCAGACCTGAGCCAGAACCAGGACTAAACCAGACCTGAGCCAGAACCAGGACTAAACTAGATCTGAGCCAGAACCAGGACTAAACTAGACCTGAGCCAGAACCAGGACTAAACCAGACCTGAGCCAGAACCAGGACTAAACTAGACCTGAGTCAGAACCAGGTCTAAACCAGACCTCAGCCAGAACCAGGACTAAACCAGACCTGAGCCAGAACCAGGTCTAAACCAGACCTGAGCCAGAACCAGGACTAGACTAGACCTGAGCCAGAACCAGGACTAAACCAGACCTGAGACAGAACCAGGACTGAACTAAACCTGAGCCACAGACCTGAGACAGAACCAGGACTAAACCAGACCTGAACCAGAACCAGGACTAAACTGGACCTGAGCCAGAACCAGGACTAAACTGGACCTGAACCAAAACAAGGACTAAACCAGACCTGAGCCAGAACCAGGACTGAACTAAACCTGAGCCAGAACCAGGACTAAACCAGACCTGAACCAGAACAAGCACTAAACCAGACCTGAGACACAACCAGGACTAAACCAGACCTGAACCACAACCAGCACTAAACCAGACCTGAGCCAGAACCAGGACTAAAGTAGACCTGAGCCAAAACCAGGACTAGACTATACCTAAGCCAGAACCAGGTCTAAACCAGACCTGAGCCAGAACCAGGACTGAACCAGACCTGAGCCAGAACCAGGTCTAAACCAGACCTGATCCAGAACCAGGACTAAACCAGACCTGAACCAGAACTAGGTCTAAACCAGACCTAAGCCAGAACCAGGACTAGACTATACCTGAGCCAGAACCAGGACTAAACTATACCTGAGCCAGAACCAGGACTAAACTAGCACTGAGCCAAAACCAGGACTGAACCAGACCTGAGCCAGAACCAGGACTAAACCAGACCTGAGCCAAAACCAGGACTGAACCAGACCTGAGCCAGAACCAGGTCTAAACCAGACCTGAGCCAGAACCAGGACTTAACCAGACCTGAGCCAAAACCAGGACTAGACTAGACCTGAGCAAGAACCAGGACTAAACTAAACCTGAGCCAAAACCAGGACTAAACCGGACCTGAGCCAAAACCAGGACTGAATAAGACCTGAACCACAACCAGGTCTAAACCAGAACTAAGCCAGAACCAGGACTAGACTATACCTGAGCCAGAACCAGGACTAAACTGCACCTGAGCCATAACCAGGACTAGACTATACCTGAGCAAGAACCAGGACTAAACTAGACCTGAGCCAGAACCAGGACTAAACCAGACCTGAGCAAGAACCAGGTCTAAACCAGACCTGAGCCAGAACCAGGGCTAAACCAGACCTGAGCCAGAACCAGGACTAGACTAGACCTGAGCTAGAACCAGGACTAAACTATACCTGAGCCAGAACCAGGACTAAACTAGACCTGAGCCAGAACCAGGACTAAACTAGACCTGAGCTTGAACCAGGACTAAACTAGACCTGAGCCAGAACCAGGATTAAACTAGACCTGAGCCAGAAACAGGACTAAACTAGACCTGAGTCAGAACCAGGTCTAAACCAGACCTGAGCCAGAACCAGGACTAAACCAGACCTGAGCCAGAACCAGGACTAAACTAGATCTGAGCCAGAACCAGGACTAAACTAGACCTGAGCCAGAACCAGGACTAAACCAGACCTGAGCCAGAACCAGGACTAAACTAGACCTGAGTCAGAACCAGGTCTAAACCAGACCTCAGCCAGAACCAGGACTAAACCAGACCTGAGCCAGAACCAGGTCTAAACCAGACCTGAGCCAGAACCAGGACTAGACTAGACCTGAGCCAGAACCAGGACTAAACCAGACCTGAGACAGAACCAGGACTGAACAAAACCTGAGCCAGAACCAGGACTAAACCAGACCTGAGACAGAACCAGGACTAAACCAGACCTGAACCAGAACCAGGACAAAACTGGACCTGAGCCAGAACCAGGACTAAACTGGACCTGAACCAAAACAAGGACTAAACCAGACCTGAGCCAGAACCAGGACTGAACTAAACCTGAGCCAGAACCAGGACTAAACCAGACCTGAACCAGAACCAGCACTAAACCAGACCTGAGACAGAACCAGGACTAAACCAGACCTGAGACACAACCAGGACTAAACCAGACCTGAGACACAAACAGGACTAAACCAGACCTGAACCACAACCAGCACTAAACCAGACCTGAGCCAGAACCAGGACTAAAGTAGACCTGAGCCAAAACCAGGACTAGACTATACCTAAGCCAGAACCAGGACTAAACCAGACCTGAACCAGAACCAGGTACAAATGAAACCTGAGCCAGAACCAGGTCTAAACCAGACCTGAGCCAGAACCAGGACTGAACCAGACCTGAGCCAGAACCAGGACTAAACCAGACATGAGTCAAAACCAGGACTGAACCAGACCTGAGCCAGAACCAGGTCTAAACCAGACCTGATCCAGAACCAGGACTAAACCAGACCTGAACCAGAACTAGGTCTAAACCAGACCTAAGCCAGAACCAGGACTAGACTATACCTGAGCCAGAACCAGGACTAAACTATACCTGAGCCAGAACCAGGACTAAACTAGACCTGAGCCAAAACCAGGACTGAACCAGACCTGAGCCATAACCAGGACTAAACTATACCTGAGCCAAAACCAGGACTGAACCAGACCTGAGCCAGAACCAGGTCTAAACCAGACCTGAGCCAGAACCAGGACTTAACCAGACCTGAGCCAAGACCAGGACTAGACTAGACCTGAGCAAGAACCAGGACTAAACTAAACCTGAGCCAAAACCAGGACTAAACCGGACCTGAGCCAAAACCAGGACTGAATAAGACCGGAACCACAACCAGGTCTAAACCAGAACTAAGCCAGAACCAGGACTAGACTATACCTGAGCCAGAACCAGGACTAAACTGGACCTGAGCCATAACCAGGACTAGACTATACCTGAGCAAGAACCAGGACTAAACTGGACCTGAGCCATAACCAGGACTAGACTATACCTGAGCAAGAACCAGGACTAAACTAGACCTGAGCCAGAACCAGGACTAAACCAGACCTGAGCAAGAACCAGGTCTAAACCAGACCTGAGCCAGAACCAGGGCTAAACCAGACCTGAGCCAGAACCAGGACTAAACCAGACCTGAGCAAGAACCAGGTCTAAACCAGACCTGAGCCAGAACCAGGGCTAAACCAGACCTGAGCCAGAACCAGGACTAGACTAGACCTGAGCTAGAACCAGTACTAAACTATACCTGAGCCAGAACCAGGACTAAACCAGACCTGAGCCAGAAACAGGACTAAACTAGACCTGAGTCAGAACCAGGTCTAAACCAGACCTGAGCCAGAACCAGGACTGAACCAGACCTGAGCAAGAACCAGGACTAAACTAACCCTGAGCCAAAACCAGGACTAAACAGGACCTGAGCCAAAACCAGGACTGAATAAGACCTGAACCACAACCAGGTCTAAACCAGAACTAAGCCAGAACCAGGACTAGACTATACCTGAGCCAGAACCAGGACTAAACTGGACCTGAGCCATAACCAGGACTAGACTATACCTGAGCAAGAACCAGGACTAAACTGGACCTGAGCCATAACCAGGACTAGACTATACCTGAGCAAGAACCAGGACTAAACTAGACCTGAGCCAGAACCAGGACTAAACCAGACCTGAGCAAGAACCAGGTCTAAACCAGACCTGAGCCAGAACCAGGGCTAAACCAGACCTGAGCCAGAACCAGGACTAGACTAGACCTGAGCTAGAACCAGGACTAAACTATACCTGAGCCAGAACCAGGACTAAACTAGACCTGAGCCAGAACCAGGACTAAACTAGACCTGAGCTTGAACCAGGACTAAACTAGACCTGAGCCAGAACCAGGACTAAACTAGACCTGAGCCAGAAACAGGACTAAACTAGACCTGAGTCAGAACCAGGTCTAAACCAGACCTGAGCCAGAACCAGGACTAAACAGACCTGAGCCAGAACCAGGACTAAACTAGATCTGAGCCAGAACCAGGACTAAACTAGACCTGAGCCAGAACCAGGACTAAACCAGACCTGAGCCAGAACCAGGACTAAACCAGACCTGAGCCAGAACCAGGACTAAACCAGACCTGAGCCAGAACCAGGACTAAACTAGATCTGAGCCAGAACCAGGACTAAACTAGACCTGAGCCAGAACCAGGACTAAACCAGACCTGAGCCAGAACCAGGACTAAACTAGACCTGAGTCAGAACCAGGTCTAAACCAGACCTCAGCCAGAACCAGGACTAAACCAGACCTGAGCCAGAACCAGGTCTAAACTAGACCTGAGCCAGAACCAGGACTAGACTAGACCTGAGCCACAACCAGGACTAAACCAGACCTGAGACAGAACCAGGACTGAACTAAACCTGAGCCAGAACCAGGACTAAACCAGACCTGAGACAGAACCAGGACTAAACCAGACCTGAACCAGAACCAGGACTAAACTGGACCTGAGCCAGAACCAGGACTAAACTGGACCTGAACCAAAACAAGGACTAAACCAGACCTGAGCCAGAACCAGGACTGAACTAAACCTGAGCCAGAACCAGGACTAAACCAGACCTGAACCAGAACCAGCACTAAACCAGACCTGAGACACAACCAGGACTAAACCAGACCTGAACCACAACCAGCACTAAACCAGACCTGAGCCAGAACCAGGACTAAAGTAGACCTGAGCCAAAACCAGAACTAGACTATACCTAAGCCAGAACCAGGACTAAACCAGACCTGAACCAGAACCAGGTACAAATGAAACCTGAGCCAGAACCAGGTCTAAACCAGACCTGAGCCAGAACCAGGACTGAACCAGACCTGAGCCAGAACCAGGACTAGAGTAGACCTGAGCAAGAACCAGGTCTAAACCAGACCTGAGCCAGAACCAGGACTAAACCAGACCTGAGCCAGAACCAGGACTAAACTAGACCTGAGCCAGAACCAGGACTAAACCAGACCTGAGCCAAAACCAGGAATAGACTATACCTGAGCCAGAACCAGGACTAAACCAGACATGAACCAGAACCAGGTCTAAACCAGACGTGAGCCAGAACCAGGTCTAAACCAGACTTAAGCCAGAACCAGGACTAAACTAGACCTGACCCAGAACCAGGCCTAAACCAGACCTGAGCCAGAACCAGGACTAAACTAGACCTGAGCCAGAACCAGGTCTAAACCAGACCTGAGCCAGAACCAGGACTAAACTAGACCTGAGCCAGAACCAGGACTAAACCAGACCTGAGCCAGAACCAGGACTAAACTAGACCTGAGCCAGAACCAGGACTAAACTAGACCTGAGCCAGAACCAGGTCTAAACCAGACCTCAGCCAGAACCAGGACTAAACCAGACCTGAGCCAGAACCAGGACTAAAATAGACCTGAGCCAGAACCAGGACTAAACTAGACCTGAGTCAGAACCAGGTCTAAACCAGACCTCAGTCAGAACCAGGTCTAAACCAGACCTCAGCCAGAACCAGGACTTAACCAGACCTGAGCCAAAACCAGGACTAGACTAGACCTGAGCAAGAACCAGGACTAAACTAAACCTGAGCCAAAACCAGGACTAGACTATACCTAAGCCAGAACCAGGACTAAACCAGACCTGAACCAGAACCAGGTACAAATGAAACCTGAGCCAGAACCAGGTCTAAACCAGACCTGAGCCAGAACCAGGACTGAACCAGACCTGAGCCAGAACCAGGACTAAACCAGACCTGAGTCAAAACCAGGACTGAACCAGACCTGAGCCAGAACCAGGTCTAAACCAGACCTGATCCAGAACCAGGACTAAACCAGACCTGAACCAGAACTAGGTCTAAACCAGACCTAAGCCAGAACCAGGACTAGACTATACCTGAGCCAGAACCAGGACTAAACTATACCTGAGCCAGAACCAGGACTAAACTAGCACTGAGCCAAAACCAGGACTAAACCAGACCTGAGCCATAACCAGGACTAAACTATACCTGAGCCAAAACCAGGACTGAACCAGACCTGAGCCAGAACCAGGTCTAAACCAGACCTGAGCCAGAACCAGGACTTAACCAGACCTGAGCCAAAACCAGGACTAGACTAGACCTGAGCAAGAACCAGGACTAAACTAAACCTGAGCCAAAACCAGGACTAAACCGGACCTGAGCCAAAACCAGGACTGAATAAGACCTGAACCACAACCAGGTCTAAACCAGAACTAAGCCAGAACCAGGACTAGACTATACCTGAGCCAGAACCAGGACTAAACTGGACCTGAGCCATAACCAGGACTAGACTATACCTGAGCAAGAACCAGGACTAAACTGGACCTGAGCCATAACCAGGACTAGACTATACCTGAGCAAGAACCAGGACTAAACTAGACCTGAGCCAGAACCAGGACTAAACCAGACCTGAGCAAGAACCAGGTCTAAACCAGACCTGAGCCAGAACCAGGGCTAAACCAGACCTGAGCCAGAACCAGGACTAGACTAGACCTGAGCTAGAACCAGGACTAAACTATACCTGAGCCAGAACCAGGACTAAACTAGACCTGAGCCAGAACCAGGACTAAACCAGACCTGAGCTTGAACCAGGACTAAACTAGACCTGAGCCAGAACCAGGACTAAACTAGACCTGAGCCAGAAACAGGACTAAACTAGACCTGAGTCAGAACCAGGTCTAAACCAGACCTGAGCCAGAACCAGGACTAAACTGGACCTGAGCCAGAACCAGGACTAAACTAGATCTGAGCCAGAACCAGGACTAAACTAGACCTGAGCCAGAACCAGGACTAAACCAGACCTGAGCCAGAACCAGGACTAAACTAGACCTGAGTCAGAACCAGGTCTAAACCAGACCTCAGCCAGAACCAGGACTAAACCAGACCTGAGCCAGAACCAGGTCTAAACTAGACCTGAGCCAGAACCAGGACTAGACTAGACCTGAGCCTGAACCAGGACTAGACTAGACCTGAGCCAGAAACAGGACTAAACTAAACCTGAGTCAGAACCAGGTCTAAACCAGACCTGAGCCAGAACCAGGACTAAACCAGACCTGAGCCAGAACCAGGACTAAACTAGACCTGAGCCAGAACCAGGACTAAACTAGACCGGAGCCAGAACCAGGACTAAACTATACCTGAGCCTGAACCAGGACTAGACTAGACCTGATCCAGAACCAGGACTAGACTAGACCTCAACCAGAACCAGGACTAGACTAGACCTGAGCCAGAACCAGGACTAAACCAGACCTGAGACAGAACCAGGACTGAACTAAACCTGAGCCAGAACCAGGACTAAACCAGACCTGAGACAGAACCAGGACTAAACCAGACCTGAACCAGAACCAGGACTAAACTGGACCTGAGCCAGAACCAGGACTAAACTGGACCTGAACCAAAACAAGGACTAAACCAGACCTGAGCCAGAACCAGGACTGAACTAAACCTGAGCCAGAACCAGGACTAAACCAGACCTGAACCAGAACAAGCACTAAACCAGACCTGAGACACAACCAGGACTAAACCAGACCTGAACCACAACCAGCACTAAACCAGACCTGAGCCAGAACCAGGACTAAAGTAGACCTGAGCCAAAACCAGGACTAGACTATACCTAAGCCAGAACCAGGTCTAAACCAGACCTGAGCCAGAACCAGGACTGAACCAGACCTGAGCCAGAACCAGGTCTAAACCAGACCTGATCCAGAACCAGGACTAAACCAGACCTGAACCAGAACTAGGTCTAAACCAGACCTAAGCCAGAACCAGGACTAGACTATACCTGAGCCAGAACCAGGACTAAACTATACCTGAGCCAGAACCAGGACTAAACTAGCACTGAGCCAAAACCAGGACTGAACCAGACCTGAGCCAGAACCAGGACTAAACCAGACCTGAGCCAAAACCAGGACTGAACCAGACCTGAGCCAGAACCAGGTCTAAACCAGACCTGAGCCAGAACCAGGACTTAACCAGACCTGAGCCAAAACCAGGACTAGACTAGACCTGAGCAAGAACCAGGACTAAACTAAACCTGAGCCAAAACCAGGACTAAACCGGACCTGAGCCAAAACCAGGACTGAATAAGACCTGAACCACAACCAGGTCTAAACCAGAACTAAGCCAGAACCAGGACTAGACTATACCTGAGCCAGAACCAGGACTAAACTGCACCTGAGCCATAACCAGGACTAGACTATACCTGAGCAAGAACCAGGACTAAACTAGACCTGAGCCAGAACCAGGACTAAACCAGACCTGAGCAAGAACCAGGTCTAAACCAGACCTGAGCCAGAACCAGGGCTAAACCAGACCTGAGCCAGAACCAGGACTAGACTAGACCTGAGCTAGAACCAGGACTAAACTATACCTGAGCCAGAACCAGGACTAAACTAGACCTGAGCCAGAACCAGGACTAAACTAGACCTGAGCTTGAACCAGGACTAAACTAGACCTGAGCCAGAACCAGGATTAAACTAGACCTGAGCCAGAAACAGGACTAAACTAGACCTGAGTCAGAACCAGGTCTAAACCAGACCTGAGCCAGAACCAGGACTAAACCAGACCTGAGCCAGAACCAGGACTAAACTAGATCTGAGCCAGAACCAGGACTAAACTAGACCTGAGCCAGAACCAGGACTAAACCAGACCTGAGCCAGAACCAGGACTAAACTAGACCTGAGTCAGAACCAGGTCTAAACCAGACCTCAGCCAGAACCAGGACTAAACCAGACCTGAGCCAGAACCAGGTCTAAACCAGACCTGAGCCAGAACCAGGACTAGACTAGACCTGAGCCAGAACCAGGACTAAACCAGACCTGAGACAGAACCAGGACTGAACTAAACCTGAGCCAGAACCAGGACTAAACCAGACCTGAGACAGAACCAGGACTAAACCAGACCTGAACCAGAACCAGGACAAAACTGGACCTGAGCCAGAACCAGGACTAAACTGGACCTGAACCAAAACAAGGACTAAACCAGACCTGAGCCAGAACCAGGACTGAACTAAACCTGAGCCAGAACCAGGACTAAACCAGACCTGAACCAGAACCAGCACTAAACCAGACCTGAGACAGAACCAGGACTAAACCAGACCTGAGACACAACCAGGACTAAACCAGACCTGAGACACAAACAGGACTAAACCAGACCTGAACCACAACCAGCACTAAACCAGACCTGAGCCAGAACCAGGACTAAAGTAGACCTGAGCCAAAACCAGGACTAGACTATACCTAAGCCAGAACCAGGACTAAACCAGACCTGAACCAGAACCAGGTACAAATGAAACCTGAGCCAGAACCAGGTCTAAACCAGACCTGAGCCAGAACCAGGACTGAACCAGACCTGAGCCAGAACCAGGACTAAACCAGACATGAGTCAAAACCAGGACTGAACCAGACCTGAGCCAGAACCAGGTCTAAACCAGACCTGATCCAGAACCAGGACTAAACCAGACCTGAACCAGAACTAGGTCTAAACCAGACCTAAGCCAGAACCAGGACTAGACTATACCTGAGCCAGAACCAGGACTAAACTATACCTGAGCCAGAACCAGGACTAAACTAGACCTGAGCCAAAACCAGGACTGAACCAGACCTGAGCCATAACCAGGACTAAACTATACCTGAGCCAAAACCAGGACTGAACCAGACCTGAGCCAGAACCAGGTCTAAACCAGACCTGAGCCAGAACCAGGACTTAACCAGACCTGAGCCAAAACCAGGACTAGACTAGACCTGAGCAAGAACCAGGACTAAACTAAACCTGAGCCAAAACCAGGACTAAACCGGACCTGAGCCAAAACCAGGACTGAATAAGACCGGAACCACAACCAGGTCTAAACCAGAACTAAGCCAGAACCAGGACTAGACTATACCTGAGCCAGAACCAGGACTAAACTGGACCTGAGCCATAACCAGGACTAGACTATACCTGAGCAAGAACCAGGACTAAACTGGACCTGAGCCATAACCAGGACTAGACTATACCTGAGCAAGAACCAGGACTAAACTAGACCTGAGCCAGAACCAGGACTAAACCAGACCTGAGCAAGAACCAGGTCTAAACCAGACCTGAGCCAGAACCAGGGCTAAACCAGACCTGAGCCAGAACCAGGACTAAACCAGACCTGAGCAAGAACCAGGTCTAAACCAGACCTGAGCCAGAACCAGGGCTAAACCAGACCTGAGCCAGAACCAGGACTAGACTAGACCTGAGCTAGAACCAGTACTAAACTATACCTGAGCCAGAACCAGGACTAAACCAGACCTGAGCCAGAAACAGGACTAAACTAGACCTGAGTCAGAACCAGGTCTAAACCAGACCTGAGCCAGAACCAGGACTGAACCAGACCTGAGCAAGAACCAGGACTAAACTAAACCTGAGCCAAAACCAGGACTAAACAGGACCTGAGCCAAAACCAGGACTGAATAAGACCTGAACCACAACCAGGTCTAAACCAGAACTAAGCCAGAACCAGGACTAGACTATACCTGAGCCAGAACCAGGACTAAACTGGACCTGAGCCATAACCAGGACTAGACTATACCTGAGCAAGAACCAGGACTAAACTGGACCTGAGCCATAACCAGGACTAGACTATACCTGAGCAAGAACCAGGACTAAACTAGACCTGAGCCAGAACCAGGACTAAACCAGACCTGAGCAAGAACCAGGTCTAAACCAGACCTGAGCCAGAACCAGGGCTAAACCAGACCTGAGCCAGAACCAGGACTAGACTAGACCTGAGCTAGAACCAGGACTAAACTATACCTGAGCCAGAACCAGGACTAAACTAGACCTGAGCCAGAACCAGGACTAAACTAGACCTGAGCTTGAACCAGGACTAAACTAGACCTGAGCCAGAACCAGGACTAAACTAGACCTGAGCCAGAAACAGGACTAAACTAGACCTGAGTCAGAACCAGGTCTAAACCAGACCTGAGCCAGAACCAGGACTAAACAGACCTGAGCCAGAACCAGGACTAAACTAGATCTGAGCCAGAACCAGGATTAAACTAGACCTGAGACAGAACCAGGACTAAACCAGACCTGAGCCAGAACCAGGACTAAACTAGATCTGAGCCAGAACCAGGACTAAACTAGACCTGAGCCAGAACCAGGACTAAACCAGACCTGAGCCAGAACCAGGACTAAACTAGACCTGAGTCAGAACCAGGTCTAAACCAGACCTCAGCCAGAACCAGGACTAAACCAGACCTGAGCCAGAACCAGGTCTAAACTAGACCTGAGCCAGAACCAGGACTAGACTAGACCTGAGCCAGAACCAGGACTAAACCAGACCTGAGACAGAACCAGGACTGAACTAAACCTGAGCCAGAACCAGGACTAAACCAGACCTGAGACAGAACCAGGACTAAACCAGACCTGAACCAGAACCAGGACTAAACTGGACCTGAGCCAGAACCAGGACTAAACTGGACCTGAACCAAAACAAGGACTAAACCAGACCTGAGCCAGAACCAGGACTGAACTAAACCTGAGCCAGAACCAGGACTAAACCAGACCTGAACCAGAACCAGCACTAAACCAGACCTGAGACACAACCAGGACTAAACCAGACCTGAACCACAACCAGCACTAAACCAGACCTGAGCCAGAACCAGGACTAAAGTAGACCTGAGCCAAAACCAGAACTAGACTATACCTAAGCCAGAACCAGGACTAAACCAGACCTGAACCAGAACCAGGTACAAATGAAACCTGAGCCAGAACCAGGTCTAAACCAGACCTGAGCCAGAACCAGGACTGAACCAGACCTGAGCCAGAACCAGGACTAGAGTAGACCTGAGCAAGAACCAGGTCTAAACCAGACCTGAGCCAGAACCAGGACTAAACCAGACCTGAGCCAGAACCAGGACTAAACTAGACCTGAGCCAGAACCAGGACTAAACCAGACCTGAGCCAGAACCAGGACTAAACTAGACCTGAGCCAGAACCAGGACTAAACCAGACCTGAGCCAAAACCAGGAATAGACTATACCTGAGCCAGAACCAGGACTAAACCAGACATGAACCAGAACCAGGTCTAAACCAGACGTGAGCCAGAACCAGGTCTAAACCAGACCTGAGCCAGAACCAGGACTAAACTAGACCTGAGTCAGAACCAGGTCTAAACCAGACCTCAGTCAGAACCAGGTCTAAACCAGACCTCAGCCAGAACCAGGACTTAACCAGACCTGAGCCAAAACCAGGACTAGACTAGACCTGAGCAAGAACCAGGACTAAACTAAACCTGAGCCAAAACCAGGACTAGACTATACCTAAGCCAGAACCAGGACTAAACCAGACCTGAACCAGAACCAGGTACAAATGAAACCTGAGCCAGAACCAGGTCTAAACCAGACCTGAGCCAGAACCAGGACTGAACCAGACCTGAGCCAGAACCAGGACTAAACCAGACCTGAGTCAAAACCAGGACTGAACCAGACCTGAGCCAGAACCAGGTCTAAACCAGACCTGATCCAGAACCAGGACTAAACCAGACCTGAACCAGAACTAGGTCTAAACCAGACCTAAGCCAGAACCAGGACTAGACTATACCTGAGCCAGAACCAGGACTAAACTATACCTGAGCCAGAACCAGGACTAAACTAGCACTGAGCCAAAACCAGGACTAAACCAGACCTGAGCCATAACCAGGACTAAACTATACCTGAGCCAAAACCAGGACTGAACCAGACCTGAGCCAGAACCAGGTCTAAACCAGACCTGAGCCAGAACCAGGACTTAACCAGACCTGAGCCAAAACCAGGACTAGACTAGACCTGAGCAAGAACCAGGACTAAACTAAACCTGAGCCAAAACCAGGACTAAACCGGACCTGAGCCAAAACCAGGACTGAATAAGACCTGAACCACAACCAGGTCTAAACCAGAACTAAGCCAGAACCAGGACTAGACTATACCTGAGCCAGAACCAGGACTAAACTGGACCTGAGCCATAACCAGGACTAGACTATACCTGAGCAAGAACCAGGACTAAACTGGACCTGAGCCATAACCAGGACTAGACTATACCTGAGCAAGAACCAGGACTAAACTAGACCTGAGCCAGAACCAGGACTAAACCAGACCTGAGCAAGAACCAGGTCTAAACCAGACCTGAGCCAGAACCAGGGCTAAACCAGACCTGAGCCAGAACCAGGACTAGACTAGACCTGAGCTAGAACCAGGACTAAACTATACCTGAGCCAGAACCAGGACTAAACTAGACCTGAGCCAGAACCAGGACTAAACTAGACCTGAGCTTGAACCAGGACTAAACTAGACCTGAGCCAGAACCAGGACTAAACTAGACCTGAGCCAGAAACAGGACTAAACTAGACCTGAGTCAGAACCAAGTCTAAACCAGACCTGAGCCAGAACCAGGACTAAACTGGACCTGAGCCAGAACCAGGACTAAACTAGATCTGAGCCAGAACCAGGACTAAACTAGACCTGAGCCAGAACCAGGACTAAACCAGACCTGAGCCAGAACCAGGACTAAACTAGACCTGAGTCAGAACCAGGTCTAAACCAGACCTCAGCCAGAACCAGGACTAAACCAGACCTGAGCCAGAACCAGGTCTAAACTAGACCTGAGCCAGAACCAGGACTAGACTAGACCTGAGCCTGAACCAGGACTAGACTAGACCTGAGCCAGAAACAGGACTAAACTAAACCTGAGTCAGAACCAGGTCTAAACCAGACCTGAGCCAGAACCAGGACTAAACCAGACCTGAGCCAGAACCAGGACTAAACTAGACCTGAGCCAGAACCAGGACTAAACTAGACCGGAGCCAGAACCAGGACTAAACTATACCTGAGCCTGAACCAGGACTAGACTAGACCTGATCCAGAACCAGGACTAGACTAGACCTCAACCAGAACCAGGACTAGACTATACCTGAGCCAGAACCAGGACTAAACTATACCTGAGCCAGAACCAGGACTAAACTAGCACTGAGCCAAAACCAGGACTGAACCAGACCTGAGCCATAACCAGGACTAAACTATACCTGAGCCAAAACCAGGACTGAACCAGACCTGAGCCAGAACCAGGTCTAAACCAGACCTGAGCCAGAACCAGGACTTAACCAGACCTGAGCCAAAACCAGGACTAGACTAGACCTGAGCAAGAACCAGGACTAAACTAAACCTGAGCCAAAACCAGGACTAAACTGGACCTGAGCCAAAACCAGGACTGAATAAGACCTGAACCACAACCAGGTCTAAACCAGAACTAAGCCAGAACCAGGACTAGACTATACCTGAGCCAGAACCAGGACTAAACTGGACCTGAGCCATAACCAGGACTAGACTATACCTGAGCAAGAACCAGGACTAAACTAGACCTGAGCCAGAACCAGGACTAAACCAGACCTGAGCAAGAACCAGGTCTAAACCAGACCTGAGCCAGAACCAGGGCTAAACCAGACCTGAGCCAGAACCAGGACTAGACTAGACCTGAGCTAGAACCAGTACTAAACTATACCTGAGCCAGAACCAGGACTAAACTAGACCTGAGCCAGAAACAGGACTAAACTAGACCTGAGTCAGAACCAGGTCTAAACCAGACGTGAGCCAGAACCAGGACTAAACCAGACCTGAGCCAGAACCAGGACTAAACTAGATCTGAGCCAGAACCAGGACTAAACTAGACCTGAGCCAGAACCAGGACTAAACCAGACCTGAGCCAGAACCAGGACTAAACTAGACCTGAGTCAGAACCAGGTCTAAACCAGACCTCAGCCAGAACCAGGACTAAACCAGACCTGAGCCAGAACCAGGTCTAAACTAGACCTGAGCCAGAACCAGGACTAGACTAGACCTGAGCCAGAACCAGGACTAAACCAGACCTGAGACAGAACCAGGACTGAACTAAACCTGAGCCAGAACCAGGACTAAACCAGACCTGAGACAGAACCAGGACTAAACCAGACCTGAACCAGAACCAGGACTAAACTGGACCTGAGCCAGAACCAGGACTAAACTGGACCTGAACCAAAACAAGGACTAAACCAGACCTGAGCCAGAACCAGGACTGAACTAAACCTGAGCCAGAACCAGGACAAAACCAGACCTGAACCAGAACCAGCACTAAACCAGACCTGAGACACAACCAGGACTAAACCAGACCTGAACCACAACCAGCACTAAACCAGACCTGAGCCAGAACCAGGACTAAAGAAGACGTGAGCCAGAACCAGGACTAGACTATACCTAAGCCAGAACCAGGACTAAACCAGACCTGAACCAGAACCAGGTACAAATGAAACCTGAGCCAGAACCAGGTCTAAACCAGACCTGAGCCAGAACCAGGACTGAACCAGACCTGAGCCAGAACCAGGACTAAACCAGACCTGAGTCAAAACCAGGACTGAATCAGACCTGAGCCAGAACCAGGACTAAACTAGACCTGAGTCAGAACCAGGTCTAAACCAGACCTCAGCCAGAACCAGGACTAAACCAGACCTGAGCCAGAACCAGGTCTAAACTAGCACTGAGCCAGAACCAGGACTAGACTAGACCTGAGCCTGAACCAGGACTAGACTAGACCTGAGCCAGAAACAGGACTAAACTAAACCTGAGTCAGAACCAGGTCTAAACCAGACCTGAGCCAGAACCAGGACTAAACCAGACCTGAGCCAGAACCAGGACTAAACTAGACCTGAGCCAGAACCAGGACTAAACTAGACCGGAGCCAGAACCAGGACTAAACTATACCTGAGCCCGAACCAGGACTAGACTAGACCTGATCCAGAACCAGGACTAGACTAGACCTCAACCAGAACCAGGACTAGACTATACCTGAGCCAGAACCAGGACTAAACTATACCTGAGCCAGAACCAGGACTAAACTAGCACTGAGCCAAAACCAGGACTGAACCAGACCTGAGCCATAACCAGGACTAAACTATACCTGAGCCAAAACCAGGACTGAACCAGACCTGAGCCAGAACCAGGTCTAAACCAGACCTGAGCCAGAACCAGGACTTAACCAGACCTGAGCCAAAACCAGGACTAGACTAGACCTGAGCAAGAACCAGGACTAAACTAAACCTGAGCCAAAACCAGGACTAAACTGGACCTGAGCCAAAACCAGGACTGAATAAGACCTGAACCACAACCAGGTCTAAACCAGAACTAAGCCAGAACCAGGACTAGACTATACCTGAGCCAGAACCAGGACTAAACTGGACCTGAGCCATAACCAGGACTAGACTATACCTGAGCAAGAACCAGGACTAAACTAGACCTGAGCCAGAACCAGGACTAAACCAGACCTGAGCAAGAACCAGGTCTAAACCAGACCTGAGCCAGAACCAGGGCTAAACCAGACCTGAGCCAGAACCAGGACTAGACTAGACCTGAGCTAGAACCAGTACTAAACTATACCTGAGCCAGAACCAGGACTAAACTAGACCTGAGCCAGAAACAGGACTAAACTAGACCTGAGTCAGAACCAGGTCTAAACCAGACGTGAGCCAGAACCAGGACTAAACCAGACCTGAGCCAGAACCAGGACTAAACTAGATCTGAGCCAGAACCAGGACTAAACTAGACCTGAGCCAGAACCAGGACTAAACCAGACCTGAGCCAGAACCAGGACTAAACTAGACCTGAGTCAGAACCAGGTCTAAACCAGACCTCAGCCAGAACCAGGACTAAACCAGACCTGAGCCAGAACCAGGTCTAAACTAGACCTGAGCCAGAACCAGGACTAGACTAGACCTGAGCCAGAACCAGGACTAAACCAGACCTGAGACAGAACCAGGACTGAACTAAACCTGAGCCAGAACCAGGACTAAACCAGACCTGAGACAGAACCAGGACTAAACCAGACCTGAACCAGAACCAGGACTAAACTGGACCTGAGCCAGAACCAGGACTAAACTGGACCTGAACCAAAACAAGGACTAAACCAGACCTGAGCCAGAACCAGGACTGAACTAAACCTGAGCCAGAACCAGGACAAAACCAGACCTGAACCAGAACCAGCACTAAACCAGACCTGAGACACAACCAGGACTAAACCAGACCTGAACCACAACCAGCACTAAACCAGACCTGAGCCAGAACCAGGACTAAAGAAGACGTGAGCCAGAACCAGGACTAGACTATACCTAAGCCAGAACCAGGACTAAACCAGACCTGAACCAGAACCAGGTACAAATGAAACCTGAGCCAGAACCAGGTCTAAACCAGACCTGAGCCAGAACCAGGACTGAACCAGACCTGAGCCAGAACCAGGACTAAACCAGACCTGAGTCAAAACCAGGACTGAATCAGACCTGAGCCAGAACCAGGTCTAAACCAGACCTGATCCAGAACCAGGACTAAACCAGACCTGAACCAGAACTAGGTCTAAACCAGACCTAAGCCAGAACCAGGACTAGACTATACCTGAGCCAGAACCAGGACTAAACTATACCTGAGCCAGAACCAGGACTAAACCAGACCTGAGCCATAACCAGGACTAAACTATACCTGAGCCAAAACCAGGACTGAACCAGACCTGAGCCATAACCAGGACTAAACTATACCTGAGCCAAAACCAGGACTGAACCAGACCTGAGCCAGAACCAGGTCTAAACCAGACCTGAGCCAGAACCAGGACTTAACCAGACCTGAGCCAAAACCAGGACTAGACTAGACCTGAGCAAGAACCAGGACTAAACTAAACCTGAGCCAAAACCAGGACTAAACCGGACCTGAGCCAAAACCAGGACTGAATAAGACCTGAACCACAACCAGGTCTAAACCAGAACTAAGCCAGAACCAGGACTAGACTATACCTGAGCCAGAACCAGGACTAAACTGGACCTGAGCCATAACCAGGACTAGACTAGACCTGAGCAAGAACCAGGACTAAACTAGACCTGAGCCAGAACCAGGACTAAACCAGACCTGAGCAAGAACCAGGTCTAAACCAGACCTGAGCCAGAACCAGGGCTAAACCAGACCTGAGCCAGAACCAGGACTAGACTAGACCTGAGCTAGAACCAGGACTAAACTATACCTGAGCCAGAACCAGGACTAAACTAGACCTGAGCAAGAACCAGGACTAAACTAGACCTGAGCTTGAACCAGGACTAAACTAGACCTGAGCCAGAACCAGGACTAAACTAGACCTGAGCCAGAAACAGGACTAAACTAGACCTGAGTCAGAACCAGGTCTAAACCAGACCTGAGCCAGAATCAGGACTAAACCAGACCTGAGCCAAAACCAGGACTAAACTAGATCTGAGCCAGAACCAGGACTAAACTAGACCTGAGCCAGAACCAGGACTAAACCAGACCTGAGCCAGAACCAGGACTAAACTAGACCTGAGTCAGAACCAGGTCTAAACCAGACCTCAGCCAGAACCAGGACTAAACCAGACCTGAGCCAGAACCAGGTCTAAACTAGACCTGAGCCAGAACCAGGACTAGACTAGACCTGAGCCTGAACCAGGACTAGACTAGACCTGAGCCAGAAACAGGGCTAAACTATACCTGAGTCAGAACCAGGTCTAAACCAGACCTGAGCCAGAACCAGGACTAAACCAGACCTGAGCCAGAACCAGGACTAAACTAGACCTGAGCCAGAACCAGGACTAAACTAGACCTGAGCCAGAACCAGGACTAAACTATACCTGAGCCTGAACCAGGACTAGACTAGACCTGATCCAGAACCAGGACTAGACTAGACCTCAACCAGAACCAGGACTAGAGTAGACCTGAGCAAGAACCAGGTCTAAACTAGACCTGAGCCAGAACCAGGACTAAACCAGACCTGAGCCAGAACCAGGACTAAACTAGACCTGAGCCAGAACCAGGACTAAACCAGACCTGAGCCAAAACCAGGAATAGACTATACCTGAGCCAGAACCAGGACTAAACCAGACATGAACCAGAACCAGGTCTAAACCAGACGTGAGCCAGAACCAGGTCTAAACCAGACTTAAGCCAGAACCAGGACTAAACTAGACCTGAGCCAGAACCAGGTCTAAACCAGACCTGAGCCAGAACCAGGACTAAACTAGACCTGAGCCAGAACCAGGTCTAAACCAGACCTGAGCCAGAACCAGGACTAAACTAGACCTGAGCCAGAACCAGGACTAAACCAGACCTGAGCCAGAACCAGGACTAAACTAGACCTGAGCCAGAACCAGGACTAGACTAGACCTGAGCCAGAACCAGGACTAAACCAGACCTGAGCCAGAACCAGGACTAAACCAGACCTGAGCCAGAACCAGGACTAAACCGGACCTGAGCCAAAACCTGGACTGAATAAGACCTGAACCACAACCAGGTCTAAACCAGAACTAAGCCAGAACCAGGACTAGACTATACCTGAGCCAGAACCAGGACTAAACTGGACCTGAGCCATAACCAGGACTAGACTATACCTGAGCAAGAACCAGGACTAAACTAGACCTGAGCCAGAACCAGGACTAAACCAGACCTGAGCAAGAACCAGGTCTAAACCAGACCTGAGCCAGAACCAGGGCTAAACCAGACCTGAGCCAGAACCAGGACTAGACTAGACCTGAGCTAGAACCAGGACTAAACTATACCTGAGCCAGAACCAGGACTAAACTAGACCTGAGCCAGAACCAGGACTAAACTAGACCTGAGCTTGAACCAGGACTAAACTAGACCTGAGCCAGAACCAGGACTAAACTAGACCTGAGCCAGAAACAGGACTAAACTAGACCTGAGTCAGAACCAGGTCTAAACCAGACCTGAGCCAGAACCAGGACTAAACCAGACCTGAGCCAAAACCAGGACTAAACTAGATCTGAGCCAGAACCAGGACTAAACTAGACCTGAGCCAGAACCAGGACTAAACCAGACCTGAGCCAGAACCAGGACTAAACTAGACCTGAGTCAGAACCAGGTCTAAACCAGACCTCAGCCAGAACCAGGACTAAACCAGACCTGAGCCAGAACCAGGTCTAAACTAGACCTGAGCCAGAACCAGGACTAGACTAGACCTGAGCCTGAACCAGGACTAGACTAGACCTGAGCCAGAACCAGGACTAAACTAAACCTGAGTCAGAACCAGGTCTAAACCAGACCTGAGCCAGAACCAGGACTAAACCAGACCTGAGCCAGAACCAGGACTAAACTAGACCTGAGCCAGAACCAGGACTAAACTAGACCTGAGCCAGAACCAGGACTAAACTATACCTGAGCCTGAACCAGGACTAGACTAGACCTGATCCAGAACCAGGACTAGACTAGACCTCAACCAGAACCAGGACTAGAGTAGACCTGAGCAAGAACCAGGTCTAAACTAGACCTGAGCCAGAACCAGGACTAAACCAGACCTGAGCCAGAACCAGGACTAAACTAGACCTGAGCCAGAACCAGGACTAAACCAGACCTGAGCCAAAACCAGGAATAGACTATACCTGAGCCAGAACCAGGACTAAACCAGACATGAACCAGAACCAGGTCTAAACCAGACGTGAGCCAGAACCAGGTCTAAACCAGACTTAAGCCAGAACCAGGACTAAACTAGACCTGAGCCAGAACCAGGTCTAAACCAGACCTGAGCCAGAACCAGGACTAAACTAGACCTCAGTCAGAACCAGGTCTAAACCAGACCTCAGCCAGAACCAGGACTAAACCAGACCTGAGCCAGAACCAGGTCTAAACTAGACCTGAGCCAGAACCAGGACTAGACTAGACCTGAGCCAGAACCAGGACTAAACCAGACCTGAGACAGAACCAGGACTGAACTAAACCTGAGCCAGAACCAGGACTAAACCAGACCTGAGACAGAACCAGGACTAAACCAGACCTGAACCAGAACCAGGACTAAACTGGACCTGAGCCAGAACCAGGACTAAACTGGACCTGAACCAAAACAAGGACTAAACCAGACCTGAGCCAGAACCAGGACTGAACTAAACCTGAGCCAGAACCAGGACTAAACCAGACCTGAACCAGAACCAGCACTAAACCAGACCTGAGACACAACCAGGACTAAACCAGACCTGAACCACAACCAGCACTAAACCAGACCTGAGCCAGAACCAGGACTAAAGTAGACCTGAGCCAAAACCAGGACTAGACTATACCTAAGCCAGAACCAGGACTAAACCAGACCTGAACCAGAACCAGGTACAAATGAAACCTGAGCCAGAACCAGGTCTAAACCAGACCTGAGCCAGAACCAGGACTGAACCAGACCTGAGCCAGAACCAGGACTAAACCAGACCTGAGTCAAAACCAGGACTGAACCAGACCTGAGCCAGAACCAGGTCTAAACCAGACCTGATCCAGAACCAGGACTAAACCAGACCTGAACCAGAACTAGGTCTAAACCAGACCTAAGCCAGAACCAGGACTAGACTATACCTGAGCCAGAACCAGGACTAAACTATACCTGAGCCAGAACCAGGACTAAACCAGACCTGAGCCATAACCAGGACTAAACTATACCTGAGCCAAAACCAGGACTGAACCAGACCTGAGCCAGAACCAGGACTAAACCAGACCTGAGCCATAACCAGGACTAAACTATACCTGAGCCAAAACCAGGACTGAACCAGACCTGAGCCAGAACCAGGTCTAAACCAGACCTGAGCCAGAACCAGGACTTAACCAGACCTGAGCCAAAACCAGGACTAGACTAGACCTGAGCAAGAACCAGGACTAAACTAAACCTGAGCCAAAACCAGGACTAAACCGGACCTGAGCCAAAACCAGGACTGAATAAGACCTGAACCACAACCAGGTCTAAACCAGAACTAAGCCAGAACCAGGACTAGAGTATACCTGAGCCAGAACCAGGACTAAACTGGACCTGAGCCATAACCAGGACTAGACTAGACCTGAGCAAGAACCAGGACTAAACTAGACCTGAGCCAGAACCAGGACTAAACCAGACCTGAGCAAGAACCAGGTCTAAACCAGACCTGAGCCAGAACCAGGGCTAAACCAGACCTGAGCCAGAACCAGGACAAGACTAGACCTGAGCTAGAACCAGGACTAAACTAGACCTGAGCCAGAACCAGGACTAAACTAGACCTGAGCCAGAACCAGGACTAAACTAGACCTGAGCTTGAACCAGGACTAAACTAGACCTGAGCCAGAACCAGGACTAAACCAGACCTGAGCCAGAAACAGGACTAAACTAGACCTGAGTCAGAACCAGGTCTAAACCAGACCTGAGCCAGAACCAGGACTAAACCAGACCTGAGCCAAAACCAGGACTAAACTAGATCTGAGCCAGAACCAGGACTAAACTAGACCTGAGCCAGAACCAGGACTAAACCAGACCTGAGCCAGAACCAGGACTAAACTAGACCTGAGTCAGAACCAGGTCTAAACCAGACCTCAGCCAGAACCAGGACTAAACCAGACCTGAGCCAGAACCAGGTCTAAACTAGACCTGAGCCAGAACCAGGACTAGACTAGACCTGAGCCTGAACCAGGACTAGACTAGACCTGAGCCAGAAACAGGACTAAACTAAACCTGAGTCAGAACCAGGTCTAAACCAGACCTGAGCCAGAACCAGGACTAAACCAGACCTGAGCCAGAACCAGGACTAAACCAGACCTGAGCCAGAACCAGGACTAAACTAGACCTGAGCCAGAACCAGGACTAAACTATACCTGAGCCTGAACCAGGACTAGACTAGACCTGATCCAGAACCAGGACTAGACTTGACCTCAACCAGAACCAGGACTAGAGTAGACCTGAGCAAGAACCAGGTCTAAACTAGACCTGAGCCAGAACCAGGACTAAACCAGACCTGAGCCAGAACCAGGACTAAACTAGACCTGAGCCAGAACCAGGACTAAACCAGACCTGAGCCAAAACCAGGAATAGACTATACCTGAGCCAGAACCAGGACTAAACCAGACATGAACCAGAACCAGGTCTAAACCAGACGTGAGCCAGAACCAGGTCTAAACCAGACTTAAGCCAGAACCAGGACTAAACTAGACCTGAGCCAGAACCAGGTCTAAACCAGACCTGAGCCAGAACCAGGACTAAACTAGACCTGAGCCAGAACCAGGTCTAAACCAGACCTGAGCCAGAACCAGGACTAAACTAGACCTGAGCCAGAACCAGGACTAAACCAGACCTGAGCCAGAACCAGGACTAAACTAGACCTGAGCCAGAACCAGGACTAGACTAGACCTGAGCCAGAACCAGGACTAAACCAGACCTGAGCCAGAACCAGGACTAAACCAGACCTGAGCCAGAACCAGGACTAAACCGGACCTGAGCCAAAACCAGGACTGAATAAGACCTGAACCACAACCAGGTCTAAACCAGAACTAAGCCAGAACCAGGACTAGACTATACCTGAGCCAGAACCAGGACTAAACTGGACCTGAGCCATAACCAGGACTAGACTATACCTGAGCAAGAACCAGGACTAAACTAGACCTGAGCCAGAACCAGGACTAAACCAGACCTGAGCAAGAACCAGGTCTAAACCAGACCTGAGCCAGAACCAGGGCTAAACCAGACCTGAGCCAGAACCAGGACAAGACTAGACCTGAGCTAGAACCAGGACTAAACTATACCTGAGCCAGAACCAGGACTAAACTAGACCTGAGCCAGAACCAGGACTAAACTAGACCTGAGCTTGAACCAGGACTAAACTGGACCTGAGCCAGAACCAGGACTAAACTAGACCTGAGCCAGAAACAGGACTAGACTAGACCTGAGCCAGAACCAGGACTAAACCAGACCTGAGCCAGAACCAGGACTAAACCAGACCTGAGCCAGAACCAGGACTAAACTAGACCTGAGCCAGAACCAGGACTAAACCAGACCTGAGCCAGAACCAGGACTAAACTAGACCTGAGCCAGAACCAGGACTAGACTAGACCTGAGCCAGAACCAGGACTAAACCAGACCTGAGCCAGAACCAGGACTAAACCAGACCTGAGCCAGAACCAGGACTAAACTAGACCTGAGCCAGAACCAGGACTAAACTAGACCTGAGCCAGAACCAGGACTAAACCAGACCTGAGCCAGAACCAGGACTAAACTAGACCTGAGTCAGAACCAGGTCTAAACCAGACCTCAGCCAGAACCAGGACTAAACCAGACCTGAGCCAGAACCAGGTCTAAACTAGACCTGAGCCAGAACCAGGACTAGACTAGACCTGAGCCTGAACCAGGACTAGACTAGACCTGAACCAGAAACAGGACTAAACTAAACCTGAGTCAGAACCAGGTCTAAACCAGACCTGAGCCAGAACCAGGACTAAACCAGACCTGAGCCAGAACCAGGATTAAACTAGACCTGAGCCAGAACCAGGACTAAACTAGACCTGAGCCAGAACCAGGACTAAACTATACCTGAGCCTGAACCAGGACTAGACTAGACCTGATCCAGAACCAGGTCTAGACTAGACCTCAACCAGAACCAGGACTAGAGTAGACCTGAGCAAGAACCAGGTCTAAACTAGACCTGAGCCAGAACCAGGACTAAACCAGACCTGAGCCAGAACCAGGACTAAACTAGACCTGAGCCAGAACCAGGACTAAACCAGACCTGAGCCAAAACCAGGAATAGACTATACCTGAGCCAGAACCAGGACAAAACCAGACATGAACCAGAACCAGGTCTAAACCAGACGTGAGCCAGAACCAGGTCTAAACCAGACTTAAGCCAGAACCAGGACTAAACTAGACCTGAGCCAGAACCAGGTCTAAACCAGACCTGATCCAGAACCAGGACTAAACCAGACCTGAACCAGAACTAGGTCTAAACCAGACCTAAGCCAGAACCAGGACTAGACTATACCTGAGCCAGAACCAGGACTAAACTATACCTGAGCCAGAACCAGGACTAAACTAGACCTGAGCCAAAACCAGGACTGAACCAGACCTGAGCCATAACCAGGACTAAACTATACCTGAGCCAAAACCAGGACTGAACCAGACCTGAGCCAGAACCAGGTCTAAACCAGACCTGAGCCAGAACCAGGACTTAACCAGACCTGAGCCAAAACCAGGACTAGACTAGACCTGAGCAAGAACCAGGACTAAACTAAACCTGAGCCAAAACCAGGACTAAACCGGACCTGAGCCAAAACCAGGACTGAATAAGACCGGAACCACAACCAGGTCTAAACCAGAACTAAGCCAGAACCAGGACTAGACTATACCTGAGCCAGAACCAGGACTAAACTGGACCTGAGCCATAACCAGGACTAGACTATACCTGAGCAAGAACCAGGACTAAACTGGACCTGAGCCATAACCAGGACTAGACTATACCTGAGCAAGAACCAGGACTAAACTAGACCTGAGCCAGAACCAGGACTAAACCAGACCTGAGCAAGAACCAGGTCTAAACCAGACCTGAGCCAGAACCAGGGCTAAACCAGACCTGAGCCAGAACCAGGACTAAACCAGACCTGAGCAAGAACCAGGTCTAAACCAGACCTGAGCCAGAACCAGGGCTAAACCAGACCTGAGCCAGAACCAGGACTAGACTAGACCTGAGCTAGAACCAGTACTAAACTATACCTGAGCCAGAACCAGGACTAAACCAGACCTGAGCCAGAAACAGGACTAAACTAGACCTGAGTCAGAACCAGGTCTAAACCAGACCTGAGCCAGAACCAGGACTGAACCAGACCTGAGCAAGAACCAGGACTAAACTAAACCTGAGCCAAAACCAGGACTAAACAGGACCTGAGCCAAAACCAGGACTGAATAAGACCTGAACCACAACCAGGTCTAAACCAGAACTAAGCCAGAACCAGGACTAGACTATACCTGAGCCAGAACCAGGACTAAACTGGACCTGAGCCATAACCAGGACTAGACTATACCTGAGCAAGAACCAGGACTAAACTGGACCTGAGCCATAACCAGGACTAGACTATACCTGAGCAAGAACCAGGACTAAACTAGACCTGAGCCAGAACCAGGACTAAACCAGACCTGAGCAAGAACCAGGTCTAAACCAGACCTGAGCCAGAACCAGGGCTAAACCAGACCTGAGCCAGAACCAGGACAAGACTAGACCTGAGCTAGAACCAGGACTAAACTATACCTGAGCCAGAACCAGGACTAAACTAGACCTGAGCCAGAACCAGGACTAAACTAGACCTGAGCTTGAACCAGGACTAAACTAGACCTGAGCCAGAACCAGGACTAAACTAGACCTGAGCCAGAAACAGGACTAAACTAGACCTGAGTCAGAACCAGGTCTAAACCAGACCTGAGCCAGAACCAGGACTAAACAGACCTGAGCCAGAACCAGGACTAAACTAGATCTGAGCCAGAACCAGGACTAAACTAGACCTGAGCCAGAACCAGGACTAAACCAGACCTGAGCCAGAAACAGGACTAAACTAGACCTGAGTCAGAACCAGGTCTAAACCAGACCTCAGCCAGAACCAGGACTAAACCAGACCTGAGCCAGAACCAGGTCTAAACTAGACCTGAGCCAGAACCAGGACTAGACTAGACCTGAGCCTGAACCAGGACTAGACTAGACCTGAGCCAGAAACAGGACTAAACTAAACCTGAGTCAGAACCAGGTCTAAACCAGACCTGAGCCAGAACCAGGACTAAACCAGACCTGAGCCAGAACCAGGACTAAACTAGACCTGAGCCAGAACCAGGACTAAACTAGACCTGAGCCAGAACCAGGACTAAACTATACCTGAGCCTGAACCAGGACTAGACTAGACCTGATCCAGAACCAGGACTAGACTAGACCTCAACCAGAACCAGGACTAGACTATACCTGAGCCAGAACCAGGACTAAACTATACCTGAGCCAGAACCAGGACTAAACTAGCACTGAGCCAAAACCAGGACTGAACCAGACCTGAGCCATAACCAGGACTAAACTATACCTGAGCCAAAACCAGGACTGAACCAGACCTGAGCCAGAACCAGGTCTAAACCAGACCTGAGCCAGAACCAGGACTTAACCAGACCTGAGCCAAAACCAGGACTAGACTAGACCTGAGCAAGAACCAGGACTAAACTAAACCTGAGCCAAAACCAGGACTAAACCGGACCTGAGCCAAAACCAGGACTGAATAAGACCTGAACCACAACCAGGTCTAAACCAGAACTAAGCCAGAACCAGGACTAGACTATACCTGAGCCAGAACCAGGACTAAACTGGACCTGAGCCATAACCAGGACTAGACTATACCTGAGCAAGAACCAGGACTAAACTAGACCTGAGCCAGAACCAGGACTAAACCAGACCTGAGCAAGAACCAGGTCTAAACCAGACCTGAGCCAGAACCAGGGCTAAACCAGACCTGAGCCAGAACCAGGACTAGACTAGACCTGAGCTAGAACCAGGACTAAACCAGACCTGAGCCAGAACCAGGACTAGACTAGACCTGAGCTAGAACCAGTACTAAACTATACCTGAGTCAGAACCAGGTCTAAACCAGACCTGAGCCAGAACCAGGACTAAACCAGACCTGAGCCAGAACCAGGACTAAACTAGATCTGAGCCAGAACCAGGACTAAACTAGACCTGAGCCAGAACCAGGACTAAACCAGACCTGAGCCAGAACCAGGACTAAACTAGACCTGAGTCAGAACCAGGTCTAAACCAGACCTCAGCCAGAACCAGGACTAAACCAGACCTGAGCCAGAACCAGGTCTAAACTAGACCTGAGCCAGAACCAGGACTAGACTAGACCTGAGCCACAACCAGGACTAAACCAGACCTGAGACAGAACCAGGACTGAACTAAACCTGAGCCAGAACCAGGACTAAACCAGACCTGAGACAGAACCAGGACTAAACCAGACCTGAACCAGAACCAGGACTAAACTGGACCTGAGCCAGAACCAGGACTAAACTGGACCTGAACCAAAACAAGGACTAAACCAGACCTGAGCCAGAACCAGGACTGAACTAAACCTGAGCCAGAACCAGGACTAAACCAGACCTGAACCAGAACCAGCACTAAACCAGACCTGAGACACAACCAGGACTAAACCAGACCTGAACCACAACCAGCACTAAACCAGACCTGAGCCAGAACCAGGACTAAAGTAGACCTGAGCCAAAACCAGAACTAGACTATACCTAAGCCAGAACCAGGACTAAACCAGACCTGAACCAGAACCAGGTACAAATGAAACCTGAGCCAGAACCAGGTCTAAACCAGACCTGAGCCAGAACCAGGACTGAACCAGACCTGAGCCAGAACCAGGACTAGAGTAGACCTGAGCAAGAACCAGGTCTAAACCAGACCTGAGCCAGAACCAGGACTAAACCAGACCTGAGCCAGAACCAGGACTAAACTAGACCTGAGCCAGAACCAGGACTAAACCAGACCTGAGCCAAAACCAGGAATAGACTATACCTGAGCCAGAACCAGGACTAAACCAGACATGAACCAGAACCAGGTCTAAACCAGACGTGAGCCAGAACCAGGTCTAAACCAGACTTAAGCCAGAACCAGGACTAAACTAGACCTGAGCCAGAACCAGGCCTAAACCAGACCTGAGCCAGAACCAGGACTAAACTAGACCTGAGCCAGAACCAGGTCTAAACCAGACCTGAGCCAGAACCAGGACTAAACTAGACCTGAGCCAGAACCAGGACTAAACCAGACCTGAGCCAGAACCAGGACTAAACTAGACCTGAGCCAGAACCAGGACTAAACTAGACCTGAGCCAGAACCAGGTCTAAACCAGACCTCAGCCAGAACCAGGACTAAACCAGACCTGAGCCAGAACCAGGACTAAAATAGACCTGAGCCAGAACCAGGACTAAACTAGACCTGAGTCAGAACCAGGTCTAAACCAGACCTCAGTCAGAACCAGGTCTAAACCAGACCTCAGCCAGAACCAGGACTTAACCAGACCTGAGCCAAAACCAGGACTAGACGAGACCTGAGCAAGAACCAGGACTAAACTAAACCTGAGCCAAAACCAGGACTAGACTATACCTAAGCCAGAACCAGGACTAAACCAGACCTGAACCAGAACCAGGTACAAATGAAACCTGAGCCAGAACCAGGTCTAAACCAGACCTGAGCCAGAACCAGGACTGAACCAGACCTGAGCCAGAACCAGGACTAAACCAGACCTGAGTCAAAACCAGGACTGAACCAGACCTGAGCCAGAACCAGGTCTAAACCAGACCTGATCCAGAACCAGGACTAAACCAGACCTGAACCAGAACTAGGTCTAAACCAGACCTAAGCCAGAACCAGGACTAGACTATACCTGAGCCAGAACCAGGACTAAACTATACCTGAGCCAGAACCAGGACTAAACTAGCACTGAGCCAAAACCAGGACTAAACCAGACCTGAGCCATAACCAGGACTAAACTATACCTGAGCCAAAACCAGGACTGAACCAGACCTGAGCCAGAACCAGGTCTAAACCAGACCTGAGCCAGAACCAGGACTTAACCAGACCTGAGCCAAAACCAGGACTAGACTAGACCTGAGCAAGAACCAGGACTAAACTAAACCTGAGCCAAAACCAGGACTAAACCGGACCTGAGCCAAAACCAGGACTGAATAAGACCTGAACCACAACCAGGTCTAAACCAGAACTAAGCCAGAACCAGGACTAGACTATACCTGAGCCAGAACCAGGACTAAACTGGACCTGAGCCATAACCAGGACTAGACTATACCTGAGCAAGAACCAGGACTAAACTGGACCTGAGCCATAACCAGGACTAGACTATACCTGAGCAAGAACCAGGACTAAACTAGACCTGAGCCAGAACCAGGACTAAACCAGACCTGAGCAAGAACCAGGTCTAAACCAGACCTGAGCCAGAACCAGGGCTAAACCAGACCTGAGCCAGAACCAGGACTAGACTAGACCTGAGCTAGAACCAGGACTAAACTATACCTGAGCCAGAACCAGGACTAAACTAGACCTGAGCCAGAACCAGGACTAAACTAGACCTGAGCTTGAACCAGGACTAAACTAGACCTGAGCCAGAACCAGGACTAAACTAGACCTGAGCCAGAAACAGGACTAAACTAGACCTGAGTCAGAACCAGGTCTAAACCAGACCTGAGCCAGAACCAGGACTAAACTGGACCTGAGCCAGAACCAGGACTAAACTAGATCTGAGCCAGAACCAGGACTAAACTAGACCTGAGCCAGAACCAGGACTAAACCAGACCTGAGCCAGAACCAGGACTAAACTAGACCTGAGTCAGAACCAGGTCTAAACCAGACCTCAGCCAGAACCAGGACTAAACCAGACCTGAGCCAGAACCAGGTCTAAACTAGACCTGAGCCAGAACCAGGACTAGACTAGACCTGAGCCTGAACCAGGACTAGACTAGACCTGAGCCAGAAACAGGACTAAACTAAACCTGAGTCAGAACCAGGTCTAAACCAGACCTGAGCCAGAACCAGGACTAAACCAGACCTGAGCCAGAACCAGGACTAAACTAGACCTGAGCAAGAACCAGGACTAAACTAGACCGGAGCCAGAACCAGGACTAAACTATACCTGAGCCTGAACCAGTACTAGACTAGACCTGATCCAGAACCAGGACTAGACTAGACCTCAACCAGAACCAGGACTAGACTATACCTGAGCCAGAACCAGGACTAAACTATACCTGAGCCAGAACCAGGACTAAACTAGCACTGAGCCAAAACCAGGACTGAACCAGACCTGAGCCATAACCAGGACTAAACTATACCTGAGCCAAAACCAGGACTGAACCAGACCTGAGCCAGAACCAGGTCTAAACCAGACCTGAGCCAGAACCAGGACTTAACCAGACCTGAGCCAAAACCAGGACTAGACTAGACCTGAGCCAGAACCAGGACTAAACTAAACCTGAGCCAAAACCAGGACTAAACCGGACCTGAGCCAAAACCAGGACTGAATAAGACCTGAACCACAACCAGGTCTAAACCAGAACTAAGCCAGAACCAGGACTAGACTATACCTGAGCCAGAACCAGGACTAAACTGGACCTGAGCCATAACCAGGACTAGACTATACCTGAGCAAGAACCAGGACTAAACTAGACCTGAGCCAGAACCAGGACTAAACCAGACCTGAGCAAGAACCAGGTCTAAACCAGACCTGAGCCAGAACCAGGGCTAAACCAGACCTGAGCCAGAACCAGGACTAGACTAGACCTGAGCTAGAACCAGTACTAAACTATACCTGAGCCAGAACCAGGACTAAACTAGACCTGAGCCAGAAACAGGACTAAACTAGACCTGAGTCAGAACCAGGTCTAAACCAGACCTGAGCCAGAACCAGGACTAAACCAGACCTGAGCCAGAACCAGGACTAAACTAGATCTGAGCCAGAACCAGGACTAAACTAGACCTGAGCCAGAACCAGGACTAAACCAGACCTGAGCCAGAACCAGGACTAAACTAGACCTGAGTCAGAACCAGGTCTAAACCAGACCTCAGCCAGAACCAGGACTAAACCAGACCTGAGCCAGAACCAGGTCTAAACTAGACCTGAGCCAGAACCAGGACTAGACTAGACCTGAGCCAGAACCAGGACTAAACCAGACCTGAGACAGAACCAGGACTGAACTAAACCTGAGCCAGAACCAGGACTAAACCAGACCTGAGACAGAACCAGGACTAAACCAGACCTGAACCAGAACCAGGACTAAACTGGACCTGAGCCAGAACCAGGACTAAACTGGACCTGAACCAAAACAAGGACTAAACCAGACCTGAGCCAGAACCAGGACTGAACTAAACCTGAGCCAGAACCAGGACAAAACCAGACCTGAACCAGAACCAGCACTAAACCAGACCTGAGCCAGAACCAGGACTAAACCAGACCTGAACCACAACCAGCACTAAACCAGACCTGAGCCAGAACCAGGACTAAAGTAGACCTGAGCCAGAACCAGGACTAGACTATACCTAAGCCAGAACCAGGACTAAACCAGACCTGAACCAGAACCAGGTACAAATGAAACCTGAGCCAGAACCAGGTCTAAACCAGACCTGAGCCAGAACCAGGACTGAACCAGACCTGAGCCAGAACCAGGACTAAACCAGACCTGAGTCAAAACCAGGACTGAATCAGACCTGAGCCAGAACCAGGTCTAAACCAGACCTGATCCAGAACCAGGACTAAACCAGACCTGAACCAGAACTAGGTCTAAACCAGACCTAAGCCAGAACCAGGACTAGACTATACCTGAGCCAGAACCAGGACTAAACTATACCTGAGCCAGAACCAGGACTAAACCAGACCTGAGCCATAACCAGGACTAAACTATACCTGAGCCAAAACCAGGACTGAACCAGACCTGAGCCATAACCAGGACTAAACTATACCTGAGCCAAAACCAGGACTGAACCAGACCTGAGCCAGAACCAGGTCTAAACCAGACCTGAGCCAGAACCAGGACTTAACCAGACCTGAGCCAAAACCAGGACTAGACTAGACCTGAGCAAGAACCAGGACTAAACTAAACCTGAGCCAAAACCAGGACTAAACCGGACCTGAGCCAAAACCAGGACTGAATAAGACCTGAACCACAACCAGGTCTAAACCAGAACTAAGCCAGAACCAGGACTAGACTATACCTGAGCCAGAACCAGGACTAAACTGGACCTGAGCCATAACCAGGACTAGACTAGACCTGAGCAAGAACCAGGACTAAACTAGACCTGAGCCAGAACCAGGACTAAACCAGACCTGAGCAAGAACCAGGTCTAAACCAGACCTGAGCCAGAACCAGGGCTAAACCAGACCTGAGCCAGAACCAGGACTAGACTAGACCTGAGCTAGAACCAGGACTAAACTATACCTGAGCCAGAACCAGGACTAAACTAGACCTGAGCCAGAACCAGGACTAAACTAGACCTGAGCTTGAACCAGGACTAAACTAGACCTGAGCCAGAACCAGGACTAAACTAGACCTGAGCCAGAAACAGGACTAAACTAGACCTGAGTCAGAACCAGGTCTAAACCAGACCTGAGCCAGAACCAGGACTAAACCAGACCTGAGCCAAAACCAGGACTAAACTAGATCTGAGCCAGAACCAGGACTAAACTAGACCTGAGCCAGAACCAGGACTAAACCAGACCTGAGCCAGAACCAGGACTAAACTAGACCTGAGTCAGAACCAGGTCTAAACCAGACCTCAGCCAGAACCAGGACTAAACCAGACCTGAGCCAGAACCAGGTCTAAACTAGACCTGAGCCAGAACCAGGACTAGACTAGACCTGAGCCTGAACCAGGACTAGACTAGACCTGAGCCAGAAACAGGACTAAACTAAACCTGAGTCAGAACCAGGTCTAAACCAGACCTGAGCCAGAACCAGGACTAAACCAGACCTGAGCCAGAACCAGGACTAAACTAGACCTGAGCAAGAACCAGGACTAAACTAGACCTGAGCCAGAACCAGGACTAAACTATACCTGAGCCTGAACCAGGACTAGACTAGACCTGATCCAGAACCAGGACTAGACTAGACCTCAACCAGAACCAGGACTAGAGTAGACCTGAGCAAGAACCAGGTCTAAACTAGACCTGAGCCAGAACCAGGACTAAACCAGACCTGAGCCAGAACCAGGACTAAACTAGACCTGAGCCAGAACCAGGACTAAACCAGACCTGAGCCAAAACCAGGAATAGACTATACCTGAGCCAGAACCAGGACTAAACCAGACATGAACCAGAACCAGGTCTAAACCAGACGTGAGCCAGAACCAGGTCTAAACCAGACTTAAGCCAGAACCAGGACTAAACTAGACCTGAGCCAGAACCAGGTCTAAACCAGACCTGAGCCAGAACCAGGACTAAACTAGACCTGAGCCAGAACCAGGTCTAAACCAGACCTGAGCCAGAACCAGGACTAAACTAGACCTGAGCCAGAACCAGGACTAAACTAGACCTGAGCCAGAACCAGGACTAAACTAGACCTGAGCCAGAACCAGGACTAGACTAGACCTGAGCCAGAACCAGGACTAAACCAGACCTGAGCCAGAACCAGGACTAAACCAGACCTGAGCCAGAACCAGGACTAAACCGGACCTGAGCCAAAACCAGGACTGAATAAGACCTGAACCACAACCAGGTCTAAACCAGAACTAAGCCAGAACCAGGACTAGACTATACCTGAGCCAGAACCAGGACTAAACTGGACCTGAGCCATAACCAGGACTAGACTATACCTGAGCAAGAACCAGGACTAAACTAGACCTGAGCCAGAACCAGGACTAAACCAGACCTGAGCAAGAACCAGGTCTAAACCAGACCTGAGCCAGAACCAGGGCTAAACCAGACCTGAGCCAGAACCAGGACTAGACTAGACCTGAGCTAGAACCAGGACTAAACTATACCTGAGCCAGAACCAGGACTAAACTAGACCTGAGCCAGAACCAGGACTAAACTAGACCTGAGCTTGAACCAGGACTAAACTAGACCTGAGCCAGAACCAGGACTAAACTAGACCTGAGCCAGAAACAGGACTAAACTAGACCTGAGTCAGAACCAGGTCTAAACCAGACCTGAGCCAGAACCAGGACTAAACCAGACCTGAGCCAAAACCAGGACTAAACTAGATCTGAGCCAGAACCAGGACTAAACTAGACCTGAGCCAGAACCAGGACTAAACCAGACCTGAGCCAGAACCAGGACTAAACTAGACCTGAGTCAGAACCAGGTCTAAACCAGACCTCAGCCAGAACCAGGACTAAACCAGACCTGAGCCAGAACCAGGTCTAAACTAGACCTGAGCCAGAACCAGGACTAGACTAGACCTGAGCCTGAACCAGGACTAGACTAGACCTGAGCCAGAACCAGGACTAAACTAAACCTGAGTCAGAACCAGGTCTAAACCAGACCTGAGCCAGAACCAGGACTAAACCAGACCTGAGCCAGAACCAGGACTAAACTAGACCTGAGCCAGAACCAGGACTAAACTAGACCTGAGCCAGAACCAGGACTAAACTATACCTGAGCCTGAACCAGGACTAGACTAGACCTGATCCAGAACCAGGACTAGACTAGACCTCAACCAGAACCAGGACTAGAGTAGACCTGAGCAAGAACCAGGTCTAAACTAGACCTGAGCCAGAACCAGGACTAAACCAGACCTGAGCCAGAACCAGGACTAAACTAGACCTGAGCCAGAACCAGGACTAAACCAGACCTGAGCCAAAACCAGGAATAGACTATACCTGAGCCAGAACCAGGACTAAACCAGACATGAACCAGAACCAGGTCTAAACCAGACGTGAGCCAGAACCAGGTCTAAACCAGACTTAAGCCAGAACCAGGACTAAACTAGACCTGAGCCAGAACCAGGTCTAAACCAGACCTGAGCCAGAACCAGGACTAAACTAGACCTCAGTCAGAACCAGGTCTAAACCAGACCTCAGCCAGAACCAGGACTAAACCAGACCTGAGCCAGAACCAGGTCTAAACTAGACCTGAGCCAGAACCAGGACTAGACTAGACCTGAGCCAGAACCAGGACTAAACCAGACCTGAGACAGAACCAGGACTGAACTAAACCTGAGCCAGAACCAGGACTAAACCAGACCTGAGACAGAACCAGGACTAAACCAGACCTGAACCAGAACCAGGACTAAACTGGACCTGAGCCAGAACCAGGACTAAACTGGACCTGAACCAAAACAAGGACTAAACCAGACCTGAGCCAGAACCAGGACTGAACTAAACCTGAGCCAGAACCAGGACTAAACCAGACCTGAACCAGAACCAGCACTAAACCAGACCTGAGACACAACCAGGACTAAACCAGACCTGAACCACAACCAGCACTAAACCAGACCTGAGCCAGAACCAGGACTAAAGTAGACCTGAGCCAAAACCAGGACTAGACTATACCTAAGCCAGAACCAGGACTAAACCAGACCTGAACCAGAACCAGGTACAAATGAAACCTGAGCCAGAACCAGGTCTAAACCAGACCTGAGCCAGAACCAGGACTGAACCAGACCTGAGCCAGAACCAGGACTAAACCAGACCTGAGTCAAAACCAGGACTGAACCAGACCTGAGCCAGAACCAGGACTAGACTAGACCTGAGCCAGAACCAGGTCTAAACCAGACCTAAGCCAGAACCAGGACTAGACTATACCTGAGCCAGAACCAGGACTAAACTATACCTGAGCCAGAACCAGGACTAAACCAGACCTGAGCCATAACCAGGACTAAACTATACCTGAGCCAAAACCAGGACTGAACCAGACCTGAGCCATAACCAGGACTAAACTATACCTGAGCCAAAACCAGGACTGAACCAGACCTGAGCCAGAACCAGGTCTAAACCAGACCTGAGCCAGAACCAGGACTTAACCAGACCTGAGCCAAAACCAGGACTAGACTAGACCTGAGCAAGAACCAGGACTAAACTAAACCTGAGCCAAAACCAGGACTAAACCGGACCTGAGCCAAAACCAGGACTGAATAAGACCTGAACCAGAACCAGGTCTAAACCAGAACTAAGCCAGAACCAGGACTAGAGTATACCTGAGCCAGAACCAGGACTAAACTGGACCTGAGCCATAACCAGGACTAGACTAGACCTGAGCAAGAACCAGGACTAAACTAGACCTGAGCCAGAACCAGGACTAAACCAGACCTGAGCAAGAACCAGGTCTAAACCAGACCTGAGCCAGAACCAGGGCTAAACCAGACCTGAGCCAGAACCAGGACAAGACTAGACCTGAGCTAGAACCAGGACTAAACTATACCTGAGCCAGAACCAGGACTAAACTAGACCTGAGCCAGAACCAGGACTAAACTAGACCTGAGCTTGAACCAGGACTAAACTAGACCTGAGCCAGAACCAGGACTAAACTAGACCTGAGCCAGAAACAGGACTAAACTAGACCTGAGTCAGAACCAGGTCTAAACCAGACCTGAGCCAGAACCAGGACTAAACCAGACCTGAGCCAAAACCAGGACTAAACTAGATCTGAGCCAGAACCAGGACTAAACTAGACCTGAGCCAGAACCAGGACTAAACCAGACCTGAGCCAGAACCAGGACTAAACTAGACCTGAGTCAGAACCAGGTCTAAACCAGACCTCAGCCAGAACCAGGACTAAACCAGACCTGAGCCAGAACCAGGTCTAAACTAGACCTGAGCCAGAACCAGGACTAGACTAGACCTGAGCCTGAACCAGGACTAGACTAGACCTGAGCCAGAAACAGGACTAAACTAAACCTGAGTCAGAACCAGGTCTAAACCAGACCTGAGCCAGAACCAGGACTAAACCAGACCTGAGCCAGAACCAGGACTAAACTAGACCTGAGCCAGAACCAGGACTAAACTAGACCTGAGCCAGAACCAGGACTAAACTATACCTGAGCCTGAACCAGGACTAGACTAGACCTGATCCAGAACCAGGACTAGACTTGACCTCAACCAGAACCAGGACTAGAGTAGACCTGAGCAAGAACCAGGTCTAAACTAGACCTGAGCCAGAACCAGGACTAAACCAGACCTGAGCCAGAACCAGGACTAAACTAGACCTGAGCCAGAACCAGGACTAAACCAGACCTGAGCCAAAACCAGGAATAGACTATACCTGAGCCAGAACCAGGACTAAACCAGACATGAACCAGAACCAGGTCTAAACCAGACGTGAGCCAGAACCAGGTCTAAACCAGACTTAAGCCAGAACCAGGACTAAACTAGACCTGAGCCAGAACCAGGTCTAAACCAGACCTGAGCCAGAACCAGGTCTAAACCAGACCTAAGCCAGAACCAGGACTAGACTAGACCTGAGTCAGAACCAGGTCTAAACCAGACCTGAGCCAGAACCAGGACTAAACCAGACCTGAGCCAAAACCAGGACTAAACTAGATCTGAGCCAGAACCAGGACTAAACTAGACCTGAGCCAGAACCAGGACTAAACCAGACCTGAGCCAGAACCAGGACTAAACTAGACCTGAGTCAGAACCAGGTCTAAACCAGACCTCAGCCAGAACCAGGACTAAACCAGACCTGAGCCAGAACCAGGTCTAAACTAGACCTGAGCCAGAACCAGGACTAGACTAGACCTGAGCCTGAACCAGGACTAGACTAGACCTGAGCCAGAACCAGGACTAAACTAAACCTGAGTCAGAACCAGGTCTAAACCAGACCTGAGCCAGAACCAGGACTAAACCAGACCTGAGCCAGAACCAGGACTAAACTAGACCTGAGCCAGAACCAGGACTAAACTAGACCTGAGCCAGAACCAGGACTAAACTATACCTGAGCCTGAACCAGGACTAGACTAGACCTGATCCAGAACCAGGACTAGACTAGACCTCAACCAGAACCAGGACTAGAGTAGACCTGAGCAAGAACCAGGTCTAAACTAGACCTGAGCCAGAACCAGGACTAAACCAGACCTGAGCCAGAACCAGGACTAAACTAGACCTGAGCCAGAACCAGGACTAAACCAGACCTGAGCCAAAACCAGGAATAGACTATACCTGAGCCAGAACCAGGACTAAACCAGACATGAACCAGAACCAGGTCTAAACCAGACGTGAGCCAGAACCAGGTCTAAACCAGACTTAAGCCAGAACCAGGACTAAACTAGACCTGAGCCAGAACCAGGTCTAAACCAGACCTGAGCCAGAACCAGGACTAAACTAGACCTCAGTCAGAACCAGGTCTAAACCAGACCTCAGCCAGAACCAGGACTAAACCAGACCTGAGCCAGAACCAGGTCTAAACTAGACCTGAGCCAGAACCAGGACTAGACTAGACCTGAGCCAGAACCAGGACTAAACCAGACCTGAGACAGAACCAGGACTGAACTAAACCTGAGCCAGAACCAGGACTAAACCAGACCTGAGACAGAACCAGGACTAAACCAGACCTGAACCAGAACCAGGACTAAACTGGACCTGAGCCAGAACCAGGACTAAACTGGACCTGAACCAAAACAAGGACTAAACCAGACCTGAGCCAGAACCAGGACTGAACTAAACCTGAGCCAGAACCAGGACTAAACCAGACCTGAACCAGAACCAGCACTAAACCAGACCTGAGACACAACCAGGACTAAACCAGACCTGAACCACAACCAGCACTAAACCAGACCTGAGCCAGAACCAGGACTAAAGTAGACCTGAGCCAAAACCAGGACTAGACTATACCTAAGCCAGAACCAGGACTAAACCAGACCTGAACCAGAACCAGGTACAAATGAAACCTGAGCCAGAACCAGGTCTAAACCAGACCTGAGCCAGAACCAGGACTGAACCAGACCTGAGCCAGAACCAGGACTAAACCAGACCTGAGTCAAAACCAGGACTGAACCAGACCTGAGCCAGAACCAGGACTAGACTAGACCTGAGCCAGAACCAGGTCTAAACCAGACCTAAGCCAGAACCAGGACTAGACTATACCTGAGCCAGAACCAGGACTAAACTATACCTGAGCCAGAACCAGGACTAAACCAGACCTGAGCCATAACCAGGACTAAACTATACCTGAGCCAAAACCAGGACTGAACCAGACCTGAGCCATAACCAGGACTAAACTATACCTGAGCCAAAACCAGGACTGAACCAGACCTGAGCCAGAACCAGGTCTAAACCAGACCTGAGCCAGAACCAGGACTTAACCAGACCTGAGCCAAAACCAGGACTAGACTAGACCTGAGCAAGAACCAGGACTAAACTAAACCTGAGCCAAAACCAGGACTAAACCGGACCTGAGCCAAAACCAGGACTGAATAAGACCTGAACCACAACCAGGTCTAAACCAGAACTAAGCCAGAACCAGGACTAGAGTATACCTGAGCCAGAACCAGGACTAAACTGGACCTGAGCCATAACCAGGACTAGACTAGACCTGAGCAAGAACCAGGACTAAACTAGACCTGAGCCAGAACCAGGACTAAACCAGACCTGAGCAAGAACCAGGTCTAAACCAGACCTGAGCCAGAACCAGGGCTAAACCAGACCTGAGCCAGAACCAGGACAAGACTAGACCTGAGCTAGAACCAGGACTAAACTATACCTGAGCCAGAACCAGGACTAAACTAGACCTGAGCCAGAACCAGGACTAAACTAGACCTGAGCTTGAACCAGGACTAAACTAGACCTGAGCCAGAACCAGGACTAAACTAGACCTGAGCCAGAAACAGGACTAAACTAGACCTGAGTCAGAACCAGGTCTAAACCAGACCTGAGCCAGAACCAGGACTAAACCAGACCTGAGCCAAAACCAGGACTAAACTAGATCTGAGCCAGAACCAGGACTAAACTAGACCTGAGCCAGAACCAGGACTAAACCAGACCTGAGCCAGAACCAGGACTAAACTAGACCTGAGTCAGAACCAGGTCTAAACCAGACCTCAGCCAGAACCAGGACTAAACCAGACCTGAGCCAGAACCAGGTCTAAACTAGACCTGAGCCAGAACCAGGACTAGACTAGACCTGAGCCTGAACCAGGACTAGACTAGACCTGAGCCAGAAACAGGACTAAACTAAACCTGAGTCAGAACCAGGTCTAAACCAGACCTGAGCCAGAACCAGGACTAAACCAGACCTGAGCCAGAACCAGGACTAAACTAGACCTGAGCCAGAACCAGGACTAAACTAGACCTGAGCCAGAACCAGGACTAAACTATACCTGAGCCTGAACCAGGACTAGACTAGACCTGATCCAGAACCAGGACTAGACTTGACCTCAACCAGAACCAGGACTAGAGTAGACCTGAGCAAGAACCAGGTCTAAACTAGACCTGAGCCAGAACCAGGACTAAACCAGACCTGAGCCAGAACCAGGACTAAACTAGACCTGAGCCAGAACCAGGACTAAACCAGACCTGAGCCAAAACCAGGAATAGACTATACCTGAGCCAGAACCAGGACTAAACCAGACATGAACCAGAACCAGGTCTAAACCAGACGTGAGCCAGAACCAGGTCTAAACCAGACTTAAGCCAGAACCAGGACTAAACTAGACCTGAGCCAGAACCAGGTCTAAACCAGACCTGAGCCAGAACCAGGACTAAACTAGACCTGAGCCAGAACCAGGTCTAAACCAGACCTGAGCCAGAACCAGGACTAAACTAGACCTGAGCCAGAACCAGGACTAAACCAGACCTGAGCCAGAACCAGGACTAAACTAGACCTGAGCCAGAACCAGGACTAGACTAGACCTGAGCCGGAACCAGGACTAAACCAGACCTGAGCCAGAACCAGGACTAAACCAGACCTGAGCCAGAACCAGGACTAAACCGGACCTGAGCCAAAACCAGGACTGAAAAAGACCTGAACCACAACCAGGTCTAAACCAGAACTAAGCCAGAACCAGGACTAGACTATACCTGAGCCAGAACCAGGACTAAACTGGACCTGAGCCATAACCAGGACTAGACTATACCTGAGCAAGAACCAGGACTAAACTAGACCTGAGCCAGAACCAGGACTAAACCAGACCTGAGCAAGAACCAGGTCTAAACCAGACCTGAGCCAGAACCAGGGCTAAACCAGACCTGAGCCAGAACCAGGACAAGACTAGACCTGAGCTAGAACCAGGACTAAACTATACCTGAGCCAGAACCAGGACTAAACTAGACCTGAGCCAGAACCAGGACTAAACTAGACCTGAGCTTGAACCAGGACTAAACTAGACCTGAGCCAGAACCAGGACTAAACTAGACCTGAGCCAGAAACAGGACTAGACTAGACCTGAGCCAGAACCAGGACTAAACCAGACCTGAGCCAGAACCAGGACTAAACCAGACCTGAGCCAGAACCAGGACTAAACTAGACCTGAGCCAGAACCAGGACTAAACCAGACCTGAGCCAGAACCAGGACTAAACTAGACCTGAGCCAGAACCAGGACTAGACTAGACCTGAGCCAGAACCAGGACTAAACCAGACCTGAGCCAGAACCAGGACTAAACCAGACCTGAGCCAGAACCAGGACTAAACTAGACCTGAGCCAGAACCAGGACTAAACTAGGCCTGAGCCAGAACCAGGACTAAACCAGACCTGAGCCAGAACCAGGACTAAACTAGACCTGAGTCAGAACCAGGTCTAAACCAGACCTCAGCCAGAACCAGGACTAAACCAGACCTGAGCCAGAACCAGGTCTAAACTAGACCTGAGCCAGAACCAGGACTAGACTAGACCTGAGCCTGAACCAGGACTAGACTAGACCTGAGCCAGAAACAGGACTAAACTAAACCTGAGTCAGAACCAGGTCTAAACCAGACCTGAGCCAGAACCAGGACTAAACCAGACCTGAGCCAGAACCAGGATTAAACTAGACCTGAGCCAGAACCAGGACTAAACTAGACCTGAGCCAGAACCAGGACTAAACTATACCTGAGCCTGAACCAGGACTAGACTAGACCTGATCCAGAACCAGGTCTAGACTAGACCTCAACCAGAACCAGGACTAGAGTAGACCTGAGCAAGAACCAGGTCTAAACTAGACCTGAGCCAGAACCAGGACTAAACCAGACCTGAGCCAGAACCAGGACTAAACTAGACCTGAGCCAGAACCAGGACTAAACCAGACCTGAGCCAAAACCAGGAATAGACTATACCTGAGCCAGAACCAGGACAAAACCAGACATGAACCAGAACCAGGTCTAAACCAGACGTGAGCCAGAACCAGGTCTAAACCAGACTTAAGCCAGAACCAGGACTAAACTAGACCTGAGCCAGAACCAGGTCTAAACCAGACCTGAGCCAGAACCAGGACTAAACTAGACCTGAGCCAGAACCAGGTCTAAACCAGACCTGAGCCAGAACCAGGACTAAACTAGACCTGAGCCAGAACCAGGACTAAACCAGACCTGAGCCAGAACCAGGACTAAACTAGACCTGAGCCAGAACCAGGACTAGACTAGACCTGAGCCAGAACCAGGACTAAACCAGACCTGAGCCAGAACCAGGACTAAACCAGACCTGAGCCAGAACCAGGACTAAACTAGACCTGAGCCAGAACCAGGACTAAACTAGACCTGAGCCTGAACCAGGACTAGACTAGACCTGAGCCAGAACCAGGACTAAACCAGACCTGAGCCAGAACCAGGACTAAACTAGACCTGAGCCAGAACCAGGACTAAACTAGACCTGAGCCAGAACCAGGTCTAAACCAGACCTCAGCCAGAACCAGGACTAAACCAGACCTCAGCCAGAACCAGGACTAAAATAGACCTGAGCCAGAACCAGGACTAAACCAGACCTGAGTCAGAACCAGGTCTAAACCAGACCTCAGTCAGAACCAGGTCTAAACCAGACCTCAGCCAGAACCAGGACTAAACTAGACCTGAGCCAGAACCAGGACTAAACCAGACCTGAGCCAGAACCAGGACTAAACTAGATCTGAGCCAGAACCAGGTCTAAACAAGACCTCAGCCAGAACCAGGACTAAACTAGACCTGAGCCAGAACCAGGACTAAACTATACCTGAGCCTGAACCAGGACTAGACTAGACCTGATCCAGAACCAGGACTAGACTAGACCTCAACCAGAACCAGGACTAGAGTAGACCTGAGCAAGAACCAGGTCTAAACTAGACCTGAGCCAGAACCAGGACTAAACCAGACCTGAGCCAGAACCAGGTCTAAACCAGACCTGAGCCAGAACCAGGACTAAACTAGACCTGAGCCAGAACCAGGTCTAAACCAGACCTGAGCCAGAACCAGGACTAAACTAGACCTGAGCCAGAACCAGGACTAAACCAGACCTGAGCCAGAACCAGGACTAAACTAGACCTGAGCCAGAACCAGGACTAGACTAGACCTGAGCCAGAACCAGGACTAAACCAGACCTGAGCCAGAACCAGGACTAAACCAGACCTGAGCCAGAACCAGGACTAAACCGGACCTGAGCCAAAACCAGGACTGAATAAGACCTGAACCACAACCAGGTCTAAACCAGAACTAAGCCAGAACCAGGACTAGACTATACCTGAGCCAGAACCAGGACTAAACTGGACCTGAGCCATAACCAGGACTAGACTATACCTGAGCAAGAACCAGGACTAAACTAGACCTGAGCCACAACCAGGACTAAACCAGACCTGAGCAAGAACCAGGTCTAAACCAGACCTGAGCCAGAACCAGGACTAGACTAGACCTGAGCTAGAACCAGGACTAAACTATACCTGAGCCAGAACCAGGACTAAACCAGACCTGAGCCAGAACCAGGTCTAAACTAGACCTGAGCCAGAACCAGGACTAGACTAGACCTGAGCCTGAACCAGGACTAGACTAGACCTGAGCCAGAACCAGGACTAAACTAAACCTGAGTCAGAACCAGGTCTAAACCAGACCTGAGCCAGAACCAGGACTAAACCAGACCTGAGCCAGAACCAGGACTAAACTAGACCTGAGCCAGAACCAGGACTAAACTAGACCTGAGCCAGAACCAGGACTAAACTATACCTGAGCCTGAACCAGGACTAGACTAGACCTGATCCAGAACCAGGACTAGACTAGACCTCAACCAGAACCAGGACTAGAGTAGACCTGAGCAAGAACCAGGTCTAAACTAGACCTGAGCCAGAACCAGGACTAAACCAGACCTGAGCCAGAACCAGGACTAAACTAGACCTGAGCCAGAACCAGGACTAAACCAGACCTGAGCCAAAACCAGGAATAGACTATACCTGAGCCAGAACCAGGACTAAACCAGACATGAACCAGAACCAGGTCTAAACCAGACGTGAGCCAGAACCAGGTCTAAACCAGACTTAAGCCAGAACCAGGACTAAACTAGACCTGAGCCAGAACCAGGTCTAAACCAGACCTGAGCCAGAACCAGGACTAAACTAGACCTGAGCCAGAACCAGGTCTAAACCAGACCTGAGCCACAACCAGGACTAAACTAGACCTGAGCCAGAACCAGGACTAAACCAGACCTGAGCCAGAACCAGGACTAAACTAGACCTGAGCCAGAACCAGGACTAGACTAGACCTGAGCCAGAACCAGGACTAAACCAGACCTGAGCCAGAACCAGGACTAAACCAGACCTGAGCCAGAACCAGGACTAAACTAGACCTGAGCCAGAACCAGGACTAAACTAGACCTGAGCCTGAACCAGGACTAGACTAGACCTGAGCCAGAACCAGGACTAAACCAGACCTGAGCCAGAACCAGGACTAAACTAGACCTGAGCCAGAACCAGGACTAAACTAGACCTGAGCCAGAACCAGGTCTAAACCAGACCTCAGCCAGAACCAGGTCTAAACCAGACCTCAGCCAGAACCAGGACTAAACCAGACCTCAGCCAGAACCAGGACTAAAATAGACCTGAGCCAGAACCAGGACTAAACCAGACCTGAGTCAGAACCAGGTCTAAACCAGACCTCAGTCAGAACCAGGTCTAAACCAGACCTCAGCCAGAACCAGGACTAAACTAGACCTGAGCCAGAACCAGGACTAAACCAGACCTGAGCCAGAACCAGGACTAAACTAGATCTGAGCCAGAACCAGGTCTAAACCAGACCTCAGCCAGAACCAGGACTAAACTAGACCTGAGCCAGAACCAGGACTAAACTATACCTGAGCCTGAACCAGGACTAGACTAGACCTCAACCAGAACCAGGACTAGAGTAGACCTGAGCAAGAACCAGGTCTAAACTAGACCTGAGCCAGAACCAGGACTAAACCAGACCTGAGCTAGAACCAGGACTAAACTAGACCTGAGCCAGAACCAGGACTAAACCAGACCTGAGCCAGAACCAGGTCTAAACCAGACGTGAGCCAGAACCAGGTCTAAACCAGACTTAAGCCAGAACCAGGACTAAACTAGACCTGAGCCAGAACCAGGTCTAAACCAGACCTGAGCCAGAACCAGGACTAAACTAGACCTGAGCCAGAACCAGGTCTAAACCAGACCTGAGCCAGAACCAGGACTAAACTAGACCTGAGCCAGAACCAGGACTAAACCAGACCTGAGCCAGAACCAGGACTAAACCAGACCTGAGTCAGAACCAGGTCTAAACCAGACCTCAGTCAGAACCAGGACTAAACCAGACCTGCGCCAGAACCTGGACTAAACCAGACCTGAGCCAGAACCAGGATTAAACCGGACCTGAGCCAAAACCAGGACTGAATAAGACCTGAACCACAACCAGGTCTAAACCAGAACTAAGCCAGAACCAGGACTAGACTATACCTGAGCCAGAACCAGGACTAAACTGGACCTGAGCCATAACCAGGACTAGACTATACCTGAGCAAGAACCAGGACTAAACTATACCTGAGCCAGAACCAGGACTTAACCAGACCTGAGCCAAAACCAGGACTAGACTAGACCTGAGCAAGAACCAGGACTAAACTAAACCTGAGCCAAAACCAGGACTAAACCGGACCTGAGCCAAAACCAGGACTGAATAAGACCTGAACCACAACCAGGTCTAAACCAGAACTAAGCCAGAACCAGGACTAGACTATACCTGAGCCAGAACCAGGACTAAACTGGACCTGAGCCATAACCAGGACTAGACTAGACCTGAGCAAGAACCAGGACTAAACTAGACCTGAGCCAGAACCAGGACTAAACCAGACCTGAGCAAGAACCAGGTCTAAACCAGACCTGAGCCAGAACCAGGGCTAAACCAGACCTGAGCCAGAACCAGGACTAGACTAGACCTGAGCTAGAACCAGGACTAAACTATACCTGAGCCAGAACCAGGACTAAACTAGACCTGAGCCAGAACCAGGACTAAACTAGACCTGAGCTTGAACCAGGACTAAACTAGACCTGAGCCAGAACCAGGACTAAACTAGACCTGAGCCAGAAACAGGACTAAACTAGACCTGAGTCAGAACCAGGTCTAAACCAGACCTGAGCCAGAACCAGGACTAAACCAGACCTGAGCCAAAACCAGGACTAAACTAGATCTGAGCCAGAACCAGGACTAAACTAGACCTGAGCCAGAACCAGGACTAAACCAGACCTGAGCCAGAACCAGGACTAAACTAGACCTGAGTCAGAACCAGGTCTAAACCAGACCTCAGCCAGAACCAGGACTAAACCAGACCTGAGCCAGAACCAGGTCTAAACTAGACCTGAGCCAGAACCAGGACTAGACTAGACCTGAGCCTGAACCAGGACTAGACTAGACCTGAGCCAGAAACAGGACTAAACTAAACCTGAGTCAGAACCAGGTCTAAACCAGACCTGAGCCAGAACCAGGACTAAACCAGACCTGAGCCAGAACCAGGACTAAACTAGACCTGAGCCAGAACCAGGACTAAACTAGACCTGAGCCAGAACCAGGACTAAACTATACCTGAGACTGAACCAGGACTAGACTAGACCTGATCCAGAACCAGGACTAGACTAGACCTCAACCAGAACCAGGACTAGAGTAGACCTGAGCAAGAACCAGGTCTAAACTAGACCTGAGCCAGAACCAGGACTAAACCAGACCTGAGCCAGAACCAGGACTAAACTAGACCTGAGCCAGAACCAGGACTAAACTAGACCTGAGCCAAAACCAGGAATAGACTATACCTGAGCCAGAACCAGGACTAAACCAGACATGAACCAGAACCAGGTCTAAACCAGACGTGAGCCAGAACCAGGTCTAAACCAGACTTAAGCCAGAACCAGGACTAAACTAGACCTGAGCCAGAACCAGGTCTAAACCAGACCTGAGCCAGAACCAGGACTAAACTAGACCTGAGCCAGAACCAGGTCTAAACCAGACCTGAGCCAGAACCAGGACTAAACTAGACCTGAGCCAGAACCAGGACTAAACCAGACCTGAGCCAGAACCAGGACTAAACTAGACCTGAGCCAGAACCAGGACTAGACTAGACCTGAGCCAGAACCAGGACTAAACCAGACCTGAGCCAGAACCAGGACTAAACCAGACCTGAGCCAGAACCAGGACTAAACCGGACCTGAGCCAAAACCAGGACTGAATAAGACCTGAACCACAACCAGGTCTAAACCAGAACTAAGCCAGAACCAGGACTAGACTATACCTGAGCCAGAACCAGGACTAAACTGGACCTGAGCCAGAACCAGGTCTAAACCAGACCTCAGCCAGAACCAGGACTAAACTAGACCTGAGCCAGAACCAGGGCTAAACCAGACCTGAGCCAGAACCAGGACTAGACTAGACCTGAGCTAGAACCAGGACTAAACTATACCTGAGCCAGAACCAGGACTAAACTAGACCTGAGCCAGAACCAGGACTAAACTAGACCTGAGCAAGAACCAGGACTAAACTAGACCTGAGCCAGAACCAGGACTAAACTAGACCTGAGCCAGAAACAGGACTAGACTAGACCTGAGCCAGAACCAGGACTAAACCAGACCTGAGCCAGAACCAGGACTAAACCAGACCTGAGCCAGAACCAGGACTAAACTAGACCTGAGCCAGAACCAGGACTAAACCAGACCTGAGCCAGAACCAGGACTAAACTAGACCTGAGCCAGAACCAGGACTAGACTAGACCTGAGCCAGAACCAGGACTAAACCAGACCTGAGCCAGAACCAGGACTAAACCAGACCTGAGCCAGAACCAGGACTAAACTAGACCTGAGCCAGAACCAGGACTAAACTAGACCTGAGCCAGAACCAGGACTAAACCAGACCTGAGCCAGAACCAGGACTAAACTAGACCTGAGTCAGAACCAGGTCTAAACCAGACCTCAGCCAGAACCAGGACTAAACCAGACCTGAGCCAGAACCAGGTATAAACTAGACCTGAGCCAGAACCAGGACTAGACTAGACCTGAGCCTGAACCAGGACTAGACTAGACCTGAGCCAGAAACAGGACTAAACTAAACCTGAGTCAGAACCAGGTCTAAACCAGACCTGAGCCAGAACCAGGACTAAACCAGACCTGAGCCAGAACCAGGATTAAACTAGACCTGAGCCAGAACCAGGACTAAACTAGACCTGAGCCAGAACCAGGACTAAACTATACCTGAGCCTGAACCAGGACTAAACTAGACCTGATCCAGAACCAGGACTAGACTAGACCTCAACCAGAACCAGGACTAGAGTAGACCTGAGCAAGAACCAGGTCTAAACTAGACCTGAGCCAGAACCAGGACTAAACCAGACCTGAGCCAGAACCAGGACTAAACTAGACCTGAGCCAGAACCAGGACTAAACCAGACCTGAGCCAAAACCAGGAATAGACTATACCTGAGCCAGAACCAGGACTAAACCAGACATGAACCAGAACCAGGTCTAAACCAGACGTGAGCCAGAACCAGGTCTAAACCAGACTTAAGCCAGAACCAGGACTAAACTAGACCTGAGCCAGAACCAGGTCTAAACCAGACCTGAGCCAGAACCAGGACTAAACTAGACCTGAGCCAGAACCAGGTCTAAACCAGACCTGAGCCAGAACCAGGACTAAACTAGACCTGAGCCAGAACCAGGACTAAACCAGACCTGAGCCAGAACCAGGACTAAACTAGACCTGAGCCAGAACCAGGACTAGACTAGACCTGAGCCAGAACCAGGACTAAACCAGACCTGAGCCAGAACCAGGACTAAACCAGACCTGAGCCAGAACCAGGACTAAACTAGACCTGAGCCAGAACCAGGACTAAACTAGACCTGAGCCTGAACCAGGACTAGACTAGACCTGAGCCAGAACCAGGACTAAACCAGACCTGAGCCAGAACCAGGACTAAACTAGACCTGAGCCAGAACCAGGACTAAACTAGACCTGAGCCAGAACCAGGTCTAAACCAGACCTCAGCCAGAACCAGGACTAAACCAGACCTCAGCCAGAACCAGGACTAAAATAGACCTGAGCCAGAACCAGGACTAAACTAGACCTGAGTCAGAACCAGGTCTAAACCAGACCTCAATCAGAACCAGGTCTAAACCAGACCTCAGCCAGAACCAGGACTAAACTAGACCTGAGCCAGAACCAGGACTAAACCAGACCTGAGCCAGAACCAGGACTAAACTAGATCTGAGCCAGAACCAGGTCTAAACCAGACCTCAGCCAGAACCAGGACTAAACTAGACCTGAGCCAGAACCAGGACTAAACTATACCTGAGCCTGAACCAGGACTAGACTAGACCTGATCCAGAACCAGGACTAGACTAGACCTCAACCAGAACCAGGACTAGAGTAGACCTGAGCAAGAACCAGGTCTAAACTAGACCTGAGCCAGAACCAGGACTAAACCAGACCTGAGCCAGAACCAGGACTAAACTAGACCTGAGCCAGAACCAGGACTAAACCAGACCTGAGCCAAAACCAGGAATAGACTATACCTGAGCCAGAACCAGGACTAAACCAGACATGAACCAGAACCAGGTCTAAACCAGACGTGAGCCAGAACCAGGTCTAAACCAGACTTAAGCCAGAACCAGGACTAAACTAGACCTGAGCCAGAACCAGGTCTAAACCAGACCTGAGCCAGAACCAGGACTAAACTAGACCTGAGCCAGAACCAGGTCTAAACCAGACCTGAGCCAGAACCAGGACTAAACTAGACCTGAGCCAGAACCAGGACTAAACCAGACCTGAGCCAGAACCAGGACTAAACTAGACCTGAGCCAGAACCAGGACTAGACTAGACCTGAGCCAGAACCAGGACTAAACCAGACCTGAGCCAGAACCAGGACTAAACCAGACCTGAGCCAGAACCAGGACTAAACCGGACCTGAGCCAAAACCAGGACTGAATAAGACCTGAACCACAACCAGGTCTAAACCAGAACTAAGCCAGAACCAGGACTAGACTATACCTGAGCCAGAACCAGGACTAAACTGGACCTGAGCCATAACCAGGACTAGACTATACCTGAGCAAGAACCAGGACTAAACTAGACCTGAGCCAGAACCAGGACTAAACCAGACCTGAGCAAGAACCAGGTCTAAACCAGACCTGAGCCAGAACCAGGGCTAAACCAGACCTGAGCCAGAACCAGGACTAGACTAGACCTGAGCTAGAACCAGGACTAAACTAGACCTGAGCCAGAACCAGGACTAAACTAGACCTGAGCCAGAACCAGGACTAAACTAGACCTGAGCTTGAACCAGGACTAAACTAGACCTGAGCCAGAACCAGGACTAAACTAGACCTGAGCCAGAACCAGGACTAAACTAGACCTGAGTCAGAACCAGGTCTAAACCAGACCTGAGCCAGAACCAGGACTAAACCAGACCTGAGCCAAAACCAGGACTAAACTAGATCTGAGCCAGAACCAGGACTAAACTAGACCTGAGCCAGAACCAGGACTAAACCAGACCTGAACCAGAACCAGGACTAAACTAGACCTGAGTCAGAACCAGGTCTAAACCAGACCTCAGCCAGAACCAGGACTAAACCAGACCTGAGCCAGAACCAGGTCTAAACTAGACCTGAGCCAGAACCAGGACTAGACTAGACCTGAGCCTGAACCAGGACTAGACTAGACCTGAGCCAGAAACAGGACTAAACTAAACCTGAGTCAGAACCAGGTCTAAACCAGACCTGAGCCAGAACCAGGACTAAACCAGACCTGAGCCAGAACCAGGACTAAACTAGACCTGAGCCAGAACCAGGACTAAACTAGACCTGAGCCAGAACCAGGACTAAACTAGACCTGAGCCTGAACCAGGACTAGACTAGACCTGATCCAGAACCAGGACTAGACTAGACCTCAACCAGAACCAGGACTAATGTAGACCTGAGCAAGAACCAGGTCTAAACTAGACCTGAGCCAGAACCAGGACTAAACCAGACCTGAGCCAGAACCAGGACTAAACTAGACCTGAGCCAGAACCAGGACTAAACCAGACCTGAGCCAAAACCAGGAATAGACTATACCTGAGCCAGAACCAGGACTAAACCAGACATGAACCAGAACCAGGTCTAAACCAGACGTGAGCCAGAACCAGGTCTAAACCAGACTTAAGCCAGAACCAGGACTAAACTAGACCTGAGCCAGAACCAGGTCTAAACCAGACCTCAGCCAGAACCAGGACTAAACTAGACCTGAGCCAGAACCAGGTCTAAACCAGACCTGAGCCAGAACCAGGACTAAACTAGACCTGAGCCAGAACCAGGACTAAACCAGACCTGAGCCAGAACCAGGACTAAACTAGACCTGAGCCAGAACCAGGACTAGACTAGACCTGAGCCAGAACCAGGACTAAACCAGACCTGAGCCAGAACCAGGACTAAACCAGACCTGAGCCAGAACCAGGACTAAACTAGACCTGAGCCAGAACCAGGACTAAACTAGACCTGAGCCAGAACCAGGACTAAACCAGACCTGAGCCAGAACCAGGACTAAACTAGACCTGAGTCAGAACCAGGTCTAAACCAGACCTCAGCCAGAACCAGGACTAAACCAGACCTGAGCCAGAACCAGGTCTAAACTAGACCTGAGCCAGAACCAGGACTAGACTAGACCTGAGCCTGAACCAGGACTAGACTAGACCTGAGCCAGAAACAGGACTAAACTAAACCTGAGTCAGAACCAGGTCTAAACCAGACCTGAGCCAGAACCAGGACTAAACCAGACCTGAGCCAGAACCAGGACTAAACTAGACCTGAGCCAGAACCAGGACTAAACTAGACCTGAGCCAGAACCAGGACTAAACTATACCTGAGCCTGAACCAGGACTAGACTAGACCTGATCCAGAACCAGGACTAGACTAGACCTCAACCAGAACCAGGACTAGAGTAGACCTGAGCAAGAACCAGGTCTAAACTAGACCTGAGCCAGAACCAGGACTAAACCAGACCTGAGCCAGAACCAGGACTAAACTAGACCTGAGCCAGAACCAGGACTAAACCAGACCTGAGCCAAAACCAGGAATAGACTATACCTGAGCCAGAACCAGGACTAAACCAGACATGAACCAGAACCAGGTCTAAACCAGACGTGAGCCAGAACCAGGTCTAAACCAGACTTAAGCCAGAACCAGGACTAAACTAGACCTGAGCCAGAACCAGGTCTAAACCAGACCTGAGCCAAAACCAGGACTAAACTAGACCTGAGCCAGAACCAGGACTAAACTAGACCTGAGCCAGAACCAGGACTAAACCAGACCTGAGCCAGAACCAGGACTAAACTAGACCTGAGCCAGAACCAGGACTAGACTAGACCTGAGCCAGAACCAGGACTAAACCAGACCTGAGCCAGAACCAGGACTAAACCAGACCTGAGCCAGAACCAGGACTAAACTAGACCTGAGCCAGAACCAGGACTAAACTAGACCTGAGCCTGAACCAGGACTAGACTAGACCTGAGCCAGAACCAGGACTAAACCAGACCTGAGCCAGAACCAGGACTAAACTAGACCTGAGCCAGAACCAGGACTAAACTAGACCTGAGCCAGAACCAGGTCTAAACCAGACCTCAGCCAGAACCAGGACTAAACCAGACCTCAGCCAGAACCAGGACTAAAATAGACCTGAGCCAGAACCAGGACTAAACTAGACCTGAGTCAGAACCAGGTCTAAACCAGACCTCAGTCAGAACCAGGTCTAAACCAGACCTCAGCCAGAACCAGGACTAAACTAGACCTGAGCCAGAACCAGGACTAAACCAGACCTGAGCCAGAACCAGGACTAAACTAGATCTGAGCCAGAACCAGGTCTAAACCAGACCTCAGCCAGAACCAGGACTAAACTAGACCTGAGCCAGAACCAGGACTAAACTATACCTGAGCCTGAACCAGGACTAGACTAGACCTGATCCAGAACCAGGACTAGACTAGACCTCAACCAGAACCAGGACTAGAGTAGACCTGAGCAAGAACCAGGTCTAAACTAGACCTGAGCCAGAACCAGGACTAAACCAGACCTGAGCCAGAACCAGGACTAAACTAGACCTGAGCCAGAACCAGGACTAAACTAGACCTGAGCCAGAACCAGGACTAAACTATACCTGAGCCAGAAACAGGTCTAAACTAGACCTGAGCCAGAACCAGGACTAGACTAGACCTGAGCCTGAACCAGGACTAGACTAGACCTGAACCAGAACCAGGACTAGACTAGACCTCAACCAGAACCAGGACTAGAGTAGACCCGAGCCAGAACCAGGTCTAAAGAAGACCTGAGCCAGACCCAGGACTAGACTCGACCTTCGCAAGGACCAGAGCTGATTCCCGTATTTCTAGGTGAGCTTGGTTTCCCTGTGAGGTGGTCCTGAGGTGGTTCTGGTTCTGAGGTGGTCCTGAGGTGGTTCTGGTCCCCACAAAGCGATGAATACATGAATACACACACAGAACGGGCCGCTGGGCCTTGGTTATATTTAGCCGCAGGCGCTGTGTGTGTGTGTGTGTGTGTGTGTGTGTGTGTGTGTGTGTGGTTACCGTGGCAACCTGCACCTATGACTGCAGAGCCTCATGCCCTGCCCACTGTGTCTGATTGACTGATGGTTTCTTAAATCTGCTTTTAAGATTATATTTCTTACACACACACACACACACACACACACACACACACAAACTGTGCGACATCACACTGTGACATCACAGCCTCACAACAGCTGAAACTGAGTCAGAACCGGACTGAGTAAGTTCTGGTGGAGTCGTGTTGAACCCAGATCTGGAGCAGGATCCAGTGCATGCTGGGAAGTCCGGATCCAGAGTCTGTCCGGTCCCTGTGAACCCAGAAACCTGATGAGGGTCCCTGTCACGGTCCACACCTGAACCCAGATCACGTCAGGGTCTCAACAGACCTATCTGATCCAGAACTGAAATCATCCCCAGATTGGACCGGACCAGATCAGAGCTGGACAAGCTAAAGATCAGAACCAGCAGAACAGGTTCCGATCGGATCAATGTGAAGTTCAGAAACCCACTCAGGACCTGATCTGGGTGTCGGTCAGGTTTTTACCTCCTCGGTTCTCCTCCTCGGTTCTCCTCCTCAGATCCAGCTCTTCGGTTCTCCACCTCCCCTCATGTTCCCCCCAAACCCAGCACGAAACACAGAAAAACCCAGCAGAACCAGCAGAACCTGGCTAAGCTCCCAACCTTGCTGTAGCATCTGAAACACTGAGGAGAAAATCTGAAGCCGACTGCAGCAAGGGGGCGGAGCTACAGCTCTGTGTGTGTGTGTGTGTGTGTGTGTGTGTGTGTGTGTGTGTGTTTGATGCTGTTCCAGCTCTGACTGGAGGGAATTTTTTTCTACTTCTGCTCAGATGTAAAGAACTGATCAGCTGTTTTCTGTTTGTTTGTTCACAGCTGACTTGTGATGAAGCTCAGCATCATCTTCCTCCTGCAGACATTCAGCTGCTGCATCAAAATCGTCAGGAATTGAACGTCAGTCTGTCAGACTGCAGGTCTGATCTGGATCGGTCTGTACGTGTATCTGGGGGTGTATGTGGAGAGGTATACATGGGGGTGTATATGGGGAGTGTACCAGGGGGTGTACCAGTGGGTCTACGTGGGGGTGTACATGGGGTGTACCAGAGGGTGTACCGGGGGGTGTACCAGTGGGTCTACGTGGGGGTGTACATGGGGTGTACCAGAGGGTGTACCGGGGGGTGTACCGGGGGGTGTACCGGGGGGTGTATCTGGGGGTGTACTGGTGGGTGTATGTGGGTGTGTACAAGGGGGGTGTACGTGACGGTCTACCAGGGGGTGTAACTCAGGGTGTACCAGGGGTGTATATGGGGATGTATGTGGGGGTGTACCTGGGGGTCTACCAGGGGGTGTACCGGGGGTGTACATGGAGGTGTACCGAGGGGTGTACGTGTGTGTGTACGTAGGGGTTTACCAGGACGTGTACCAGGGGGTGTACCGGGTGGTGTATGTGGGGGTGTATGTGGGGGTGTACCGATGGGCGTATGTGGGTTTGTTCCAGGGGGGGTGTACCAGGGGGTGTACCTTGGGGTGTACCGGTGGGTGTATATCGGGATGTATGTGCGGGTGTACCTGGGGTCTACCAGGGGGTGTACCGAGGGGTGTACGTGTGTGTGTACGTAGGGGTTTACCAGGACGTGTACCAGGGGGTGTACCGGGTGGTGTATGTGGGGGTGTACATGGGGGTGTACCGGGGGGTGTACCAGGGCGTGTACCAGGGGGTGTACGTTGGGGTGTACCGGGGTGTGTATGTGGCGGTGTACGTCGGGGTGTACCGGGGGGTGTACCAGGGCGTGTACCAGGGAGTTTAAGTGGGGGTGTACCTGGGGGTCTACCAGGAGGTGTATCTGGGGGTGTACTGGTGGGTGTATGTGGGGTGTAGCTGGGGGTTTACCAGGGGGTGTACCTGGGGGTGTACTAGGGCTGTATATGGGGGTGTACGTGGGGGTGTACCTGGGGGTGTACTAGGGCTGTATATGGGGGTGTACGTGGGGGTGTACCAGGGGGTGTACTAGGGCTGTATATGGGGGTGTACGTGGGGGTGTACCTGGGGGTGCACTAGGGCTGTATATGGGGGTGTACGTGGGGGTGTACCTGGGGGTGCACTAGGGCTGTATATGGGGGTGTACGTGGGGGTGTACCAGGGGGTGTACTAGGGCTGTATATGGGGGTGTACGTGGGGGTGTACTAGGGCTGTATATGGGGGTGTACGTAGGGGTGTACCTGGGGGTGTACTAGGGCTGTATATGGGGGTGTACGTGGGGGTGTACCTGGGGGTGCACTAGGGCTGTATATGGGGGTGTACGTGGGGGTGTACCTGGGGGTGCACTAGGGCTGTATATGGGGGTGTACGTGGGGGTGTACCTGGGGGTGCACTAGGGCTGTATATGGAGGTGTACGTGGGGGTGTACCAGGGGGTGTACTAGGGCTGTATATGGGGGTGTACGTGGGGGTGTACCAGGGGGTGTACTAGGGCTGTATATGGGGGTGTACGTGGGGGTGTACCAGGGGGTGTACTAGGGCTGTATATGGGGGTGTACGTGGGGGTGTACCTGGGGGTGTACTAGGGCTGTATATGGGGGTGTACGTGGGGGTGTACCTGGGGGTGCACTAGGGCTGTATATGGGGGTGTACGTGGGGGTGTACCAGGGGGTGTACTAGGGCTGTATATGGGGGTGTACGTGGGGGTGTACCAGGGGGTGTACTAGGGCTGTATATGGGGGTGTACGTGGGGGTGTACCAGGGGGTGTACTAGGGCTGTATATGGGGGTGTACGTGGGGGTGTACCTGGGGGTGTACTAGGGCTGTATATGGGGGTGTACCTGGGGGTGTACTAGGGCTGTATATGGGGGTGTACGTGGGGGTGTACCTGGGGGTGCACTAGGGCTGTATATGGGGGTGTACGTGGGGGTGTACCAGGGGGTGTACTAGGGCTGTATATGGGGGTGTACGTGGGGGTGTACCAGGGGGTGTACTAGGGCTGTATATGGGGGTGTACGTGGGGGTGTACTAGGGCTGTATATGGGGGTCTACGTGGGGTGTACCAGGGGGTGTACGTGGGGGTGTACCTGGGGGTGTACTAGGGCTGTATATGGGGGTGTACGTGGGGGTGTACTAGGGCTGTATATGGGGGTGTACCTGGGGGTGTACAAGGGCTGTATATGGGGGTGTACGTGGGGGTGTACCTGGGGGTGTACTAGGGCTGTATATGGGGGTGTACGTGGGGGTGTACCTGGGGGTGTACTAGGGCTGTATATGGGGGTGTACGTGGGGGTGTACCTGGGGGTGTACTAGGGCTGTATATGGGGGTGTACGTGGGGGTGTACCAGGGGGTGTACGTGGGGGTGTACCTGGGGGTGTACTAGGGCTGTATATGGGGGTGTACGTGGGGGTGTACCTGGGGGTGCACTAGGGCTGTATATGGGGGTGTACGTGGGGGTGTACCAGGGGGTGTACGTGGGGGTGTACCTGGGGGTGTACTAGGGCTGTATATGGGGGTGTACGTGGGGGTGTACCTGGGGGTGCACTAGGGCTGTATATGGGGGTGTACGTGGGGGTGTACCTGGGGGTGCACTAGGGCTGTATATGGGGGTGTACGTGGGGGTGTACCAGGGGGTGTACTAGGGCTGTATATGGGGGTATACGTGGGGGTGTACCTGGGGGTGCACTAGGGCTGTATATGGGGGTGTACGTGGGGGTGTACCAGGGGGTGTACGTGGGGGTGTACCTGGGGGTGTACTAGGGCTGTATATGGGGGTGTACGTGGGGGTGTACCTGGGGGTGCACTAGGGCTGTATATGGGGGTGTACGTGGGGGTGTACCAGGGGGTGTACTAGGGCTGTATATGGGGGTGTACGTGGGGGTGTACCTGGGGGTGCACTAGGGCTGTATATGGGGGTGTACGTGGGGGTGTACCAGGGGGTGTACTAGGGCTGTATATGGGGGTGTACGTGGGGGTGTACCTGGGGGTGTACTAGGGCTGTATATGGGGGTGTACGTGGGGGTGTACCTGGGGGTGTACTAGGGCTGTATATGGGGGTGTATGTGGGGGTGTACCTGGGGGTGTACTAGGGCTGTATATGGGGGTGTATGTGGGGGTGTACCTGGGGGTGTACTAGGGCTGTATATGGGGGTGTACGTGGGGGTGTACCTGGGGGTGCACTAGGGCTGTATATGGGGGTGTATGTGGGGGTGTACCTGGGGGTGTACTAGGGCTGTATATGGGGGTGTACGTGGGGGTGTACCTGGGGGTGTACTAGGGCTGTATATGGGGGTGTATGTGGGGGTGTACCTGGGGGTGCACTAGGGCTGTATATGGGGGTGTAAATGTATGTACTGAATCCAGGTCCGTCAGTGGTTCCCAGCTTTGAACAGCTGCTAGTTACCCATAATGCATTGTGCATGGACAAATGGATAAACGTTTACTGTTTTTTATTTCCTGATTATGATGTTTCCATGGAAACCACCCCACACAGCAGAGGCAGATGGCTGCCCTCCCTGAGCCGGGTTCTGTCGGAGGTTTTCTTCCTGTTAAAGGGGAGTTTTTTCCTTCCCACTGTCGCCTCGTGCAGCTCAGGATGGAGGATTGGATGGAAGCCATGACTCGATGCAATCAGTTGGTTTCTGCAGACTTCTCCACCGGCCATTGGGCGTCACAAGAGGCCAGGGAAACATGAGACATGGTTAAGCTAGCAGACAAAGTCGTGTTTTTCACGTTGTTCATGGCAAGACAGAGATGTTAACCTGTTCGACTTATTTCCTATAAGTCTGCTCATGTCTTGCAACCGCTGCTAAGCTAATTTAAGTTTCTATGTCATGTATTAGGCATTTCTACAGTGAAATTGCATTAGTTTAAGTTCATACTGTTGTACTATTATAGGGCTCCCTCATCGTTGTCATTAAAGTGATCTGACATCAAGGAGTGTGTTTCTATTATAGGATATGTATGAAATGATGTGTATGTAAAGTGTCCTGTGGCAACATTGTTGTGAAGTGGTGCTATACAAATAAAGCTGGATTGAATTAAATTTAAACCAGCATGGTCAGTCTGATGAAGATTATGATAGGTTTATTCATATATTTTATTTATTGATCTTACATGGCCCTGACCAATCAGAGTGTTACATCAATGAACAGAACTGAGACCGGCAACTGGACCTGGGCGAGGCAGATGCCTCTGGGCTGTTACCCGGGCCAGTGGGCGGAGACTCCAGTTCTTGAATCAATGAGATGTTACTAAGAGAAAACATCAGAAGAAGATGATTTATCAGTGTTGTGGAATAAAATGTTCCACAAATGTTGTCTCCAGGTGTCATTCACCTGTTGGTATGAAGCGTCCCCTTGCCCAACAACAGCGCACCTGGAAACACACACAGGTATGTCACCACCTCCTCCCCCATCATATATCAGCAGTAACCTGTTGTACCTTGGACCAGGAAGCTGGATTTTCTTCTATAGAAGTAACTTCTGGGGTTTTGGGTCACTTCTTCCCGGGTAAATCACCATGGTAACTTATGCTGAATGGCTAGCCTGCTCCAGAGCAGATTATCTGGATAAGAGATCAACCAGTATAAAAGCACCACCTCCTGACCAATCAGATCTCTTGTAATTCTTCGAACATCCTGTTTACGCTGGTCATCGATCGTGGGAGGAGCTTAAGAGAGACAGACTTTTGAGAACAGATGAAGTTTGAAAAAGAAATAAATGTTTGTCACTAATCTCTGAAGCATTTTCTGTTCTTGTTCTGGACTTGTTCCACTGCATCTGGAATATCAGCTTTGTACTTGGTGAGAAGCAAACTAGCATCGCAAACCTCGGGTCAAACCCAACGTTATCTCCACAAGTAGAAATCCAGCTTCCTAATTTAGGTCTCAGGTGTGTGAGTTTGCTTACCTGGTGGATCGGGATTATCAGGTGAGAGTTGTTGTCTGTTTGACAGCTCTAAACTGGACACAGGAAGAGACAGAAAAGAGGTGAGTTGTGCCACCAGGGACAGCATGATATTAGATCATAATAAGATGGCTCTGGATCAAGCTTAGCATTGTTCTCCCATGGGACACTCGGACCACTGAGTCCAGCCTACAGGATAAAAGACAGATTCTGGGAATCCTGTTTTGAGGATTTTGAGGATATGGTCCGACCAAACCAAACAGCATTCCTCAGACCGTTTTAACTCCAGTGTCTGGCACTCTGGCATGTTTCAGAAGCTGCAGCAACCAGCCCAGCAGGAGCTTCAGCAGACGCTCTGACATCATACGTCAGCTTCAGCAGACGCTCTGACATCATACGTCAGCTTCAGCAGACGCTCTGACATCATACGTCAGCTTCAGCAGACGCTCTGACATCATACGTCAGCTTCAGCAGACGCTCTGACATCATACGTCAGCTTCAGCAGACGCTCTGACATCATACGTCAGCTTCAGCAGACGCTCTGACATCATACGTCAGCTTTAGCAGACACTCTGACATCATACGTCAGCTTCAGCAGACGCTCTGACATCATACGTCAGCTTCAGCAGACGCTCTGACATCATACGTCAGCTTCAGCAGACGCTCTGACATCATACGTCAGCTTCAGCAGACGCTCTGACATCATACGTCAGCTTCAGCAGACGCTCTGACATCATACGTCAGCTTCAGCAGACGCTCTGACATCATACGTCAGCTTCAGCAGACACTCTGACATCATACGTCACCTTCAGCAGACGCTCTGACATCATACGTCAGCTTCAGCAGACGCTCTGACATCATACGTCAGCTTCAGCAAACGCTCTGACATCATACGTCAGCTTCAGCAGACGCTCTGACATCATACGTCAGCTTCAGCAGACGCTCTGACATCATACGTCAGCTTCAGCAGACGCTCTGACATCATACGTCAGCTTCAGCAGACGCTCTGACATCATACGTCAGCTTCAGCAGACGCTCTGACATCATACGTCAGCTTCAGCAGACGCTCTGACATCATACGTCAGCTTCAGCAGACGCTCTGACATCATACGTCAGCTTCAGCAGACGCTCTGACATCATACGTCAGCTTCAGCAGACGCTCTGACATCATACGTCAGCTTCAGCAGACGCTCTGACATCATACGTCAGCTTCAGCAGACGCTCTGACATCATACGTCAGCTTCAGCAGACGCTCTGACATCATACGTCAGCTTCAGCAGACGCTCTGACATCATACGTCAGCTTCAGCAGACGCTCTGACATCATACGTCAGCTTCAGCAGACGCTCTGACATCATACGTCAGCTTCAGCAGACGCTCTGACATCATACGTCAGCTTCAGCAGACGCTCTGACATCATACGTCAGCTTCAGCAGACGCTCTGACATCATACGTCAGCTTCAGCAGACGCTCTGACATCATACGTCAGCTTCAGCAGACGCTCTGACATCATACGTCAGCTTCAGCAGACGCTCTGACATCATACGTCAGCTTCAGCAGACGCTCTGACATCATACGTCAGCTTCAGCAGACGCTCTGACATCATACGTCAGCTTCAGCAGACGCTCTGACATCATACGTCAGCTTCAGCAGACGCTCTGACATCATACGTCAGCTTCAGCAGACGCTCTGACATCATACGTCAGCTTCAGCAGACGCTCTGACATCATACGTCAGCTTTAGCAGACGCTCTGACATCATACGTCAGCTTCAGCAGACGCTCTGACATCATACATCAGCTTTAGCAGACGCTCTGACATCATACGTCAGCTTCAGCAGACGCTCTGACATCATACGTCAGCTTCAGCAGACGCTCTGACATCATACGTCAGCTTCAGCAGACGCTCTGACATCATACGTCAGCTTTAGCAGACGCTCTGACATCATACATCAGCTTCAGCAGACGCTCTGACATCATACGTCAGCTTCAGCAGACGCTCTGACATCATACGTCAGCTTCAGCAGACGCTCTGACATCATACGTCAGCTTCAGCAGACGCTCTGACATCATACGTCAGCTTCAGCAGACGCTCTGACATCATACGTCAGCTTCAGCAGACGCTCTGACATCATACGTCAGCTTCAGCAGACGCTCTGACATCATACGTCAGCTTCAGCAGACGCTCTGACATCATACGTCAGCTTCAGCAGACGCTCTGACATCATACGTCAGCTTCAGCAGACGCTCTGACATCATACGTCAGCTTCAGCAGACGCTCTGACATCATACGTCAGCTTTAACAGACGCTCTGACATCATACGTCACCTTCAGCAGACGCTCTGACATCATACGTCAGCTTTAACAGACGCTCTGACATCATACGTCAGCTTTAACAGACGCTCTGACATCATACGTCAGCTTTAGCAGACGCTCTGACATCATACGTCACCTTCAGCAGACGCTCTGACATCATACGTCAGCTTCAGCAGACACTCTGACATCATACGTCAGCTTCAGCAGACGCTCTGACATCATACGTCAGCTTCAGCAGACGCTCTGACATCATACGTCAGCTTCAGCAGACGCTCTGACATCATACGTCAGCTTCAGCAGACGCTCTGACATCATACGTCAGCTTCAGCAGACGCTCTGACATCATACGTCAGCTTCAGCAGACGCTCTGACATCATACGTCAGCTTCAGCAGACGCTCTGACATCATACGTCAGCTTTAGCAGACACTCTGACATCATACGTCAGCTTTAGCAGACACTCTGACATCATACGTCAGCTTCAGCAGACGCTCTGACATCATACGTCACCTTCAGCAGACGCTCTGACATCATACGTCAGCTTCAGCAGACGCTCTGACATCATACGTCAGCTTCAGCAGACGCTCTGACATCATACGTCAGCTTCAGCAGACACTCTGACATCATACGTCACCTTCAGCAGACGCTCTGACATCATACGTCAGCTTTAGCAGACGCTCTGACATCATACGTCAGCTTTAACAGACGCTCTGACATCATACGTCACCTTCAGCAGACGCTCTGACATCATACGTCAGCTTCAGCAGACGCTCTGACATCATACGTCAGCTTCAGCAGACGCTCTGACATCATACGTCAGCTTCAGCAGACGCTCTGACATCATACGTCAGCTTCAGCAGACGCTCTGACATCATACGTCAGCTTCAGCAGACGCTCTGACATCATACGTCAGCTTCAGCAGACGCTCTGACATCATACGTCAGCTTCAGCAGACGCTCTGACATCATACGTCAGCTTCAGCAGACGCTCTGACATCATACGTCAGCTTCAGCAGACGCTCTGACATCATACGTCAGCTTTAGCAGACGCTCTGACATCATACGTCAGCTTCAGCAGACGCTCTGACATCATACGTCAGCTTCAGCAGACGCTCTGACATCATACGTCAGCTTCAGCAGACGCTCTGACATCATACGTCAGCTTCAGCAGACGCTCTGACATCATACGTCAGCTTCAGCAGACGCTCTGACATCATACGTCAGCTTCAGCAGACGCTCTGACATCATACGTCAGCTTCAGCAGACGCTCTGACATCATACGTCAGCTTCAGCAGACGCTCTGACATCATACGTCAGCTTCAGCAGACGCTCTGACATCATACGTCAGCTTCAGCAGACGCTCTGACATCATACGTCAGCTTCAGCAGACGCTCTGACATCATACGTCAGCTTCAGCAGACGCTCTGACATCATACGTCAGCTTCAGCAGACGCTCTGACATCATACGTCAGCTTCAGCAGACGCTCTGACATCATACGTCAGCTTCAGCAGACGCTCTGACATCATACGTCAGCTTCAGCAGACGCTCTGACATCATACGTCAGCTTTAACAGACGCTCTGACATCATACGTCAGCTTCAGCAGACGCTCTGACATCATACGTCAGCTTTAACAGACGCTCTGACATCATACGTCAGCTTTAACAGACGCTCTGACATCATACGTCAGCTTTAACAGACGCTCTGACATCATACGTCAGCTTTAGCAGACGCTCTGACATCATACGTCAGCTTCAGCAGACGCTCTGACATCATACGTCACCTTCAGCAGACGCTCTGACATCATACGTCAGCTTCAGCAGACACTCTGACATCATACGTCAGCTTCAGCAGACGCTCTGACATCATACGTCAGCTTCAGCAGACGCTCTGACATCATACGTCAGCTTCAGCAGACGCTCTGACATCATACGTCAGCTTCAGCAGACGCTCTGACATCATACGTCAGCTTCAGCAGACGCTCTGACATCATACGTCAGCTTCAGCAGACGCTCTGACATCATACGTCACCTTCAGCAGACGCTCTGACATCATACGTCAGCTTCAGCAGACGCTCTGACATCATACGTCAGCTTCAGCAGACGCTCTGACATCATACGTCAGCTTTAGCAGACGCTCTGACATCATACGTCAGATTTAACAGACGCTCTGACATCATACGTCACCTTCAGCAGACGCTCTGACATCATACGTCAGCTTCAGCAGACGCTCTGACATCATACGTCAGCTTCAGCAGACGCTCTGACATCATACGTCAGCTTCAGCAGACGCTCTGACATCATACGTCAGCTTTAGCAGACGCTCTGACATCATACGTCAGCTTCAGCAGACGCTCTGACATCATACGTCAGCTTCAGCAGACGCTCTGACATCATACGTCAGCTTCAGCAGACGCTCTGACATCATACGTCAGCTTCAGCAGACGCTCTGACATCATACGTCAGCTTCAGCAGACGCTCTGACATCATACGTCAGCTTTAACAGACGCTCTGACATCATACGTCAGCTTCAGCAGACGCTCTGACATCATACGTCAGCTTTAGCAGACGCTCTGACATCATACGTCAGATTTAACAGACGCTCTGACATCATACGTCACCTTCAGCAGACGCTCTGACATCATACGTCAGCTTTAGCAGACGCTCTGACATCATACGTCACCTTCAGCAGACGCTCTGACATCATACGTCAGCTTCAGCAGACGCTCTGACATCATACGTCAGCTTCAGCAGACGCTCTGACATCATACGTCAGCTTCAGCAGACACTCTGACATCATACGTCAGCTTCAGCAGACACTCTGACATCATACGTCAGCTTCAGCAGACGCTCTGACATCATACGTCAGCTTTAGCAGACACTCTGACATCATACGTCAGCTTCAGCAGACACTCTGACATCATACGTCAGCTTCAGCAGACGCTCTGACATCATACGTCAGCTTCAGCAGACGCTCTGACATCATACGTCAGCTTCAGCAGACGCTCTGACATCATACGTCAGCTTCAGCAGACGCTCTGACATCATACGTCAGCTTCAGCAGACGCTCTGACATCATACGTCAGCTTCAGCAGACGCTCTGACATCATACGTCAGCTTCAGCAGACGCTCTGACATCATACGTCAGCTTCAGCAGACGCTCTGACATCATACGTCAGCTTCAGCAGACGCTCTGACATCATACGTCAGCTTCAGCAGACGCTCTGACATCATACGTCAGCTTCAGCAGACGCTCTGACATCATACGTCAGCTTCAGCAGACGCTCTGACATCATACGTCAGCTTCAGCAGACGCTCTGACATCATACGTCAGCTTCAGCAGACACTCTGACATCATATGTCAGCTTCAGCAGACGCTCTGACATCATACGTCACCTTCAGCAGACGCTCTGACATCATACGTCAGCTTCAGCAGACGCTCTGACATCATACGTCAGCTTCAGCAGACGCTCTGACATCATACGTCAGCTTCAGCAGACACTCTGACATCATATGTCAGCTTCAGCAGACGCTCTGACATCATACGTCACCTTCAGCAGACGCTCTGACATCATACGTCAGCTTCAGCAGACGCTCTGACATCATACGTCAGCTTCAGCAGACGCTCTGACATCATACGTCAGCTTCAGCAGACGCTCTGACATCATACGTCAGCTTTAACAGACACTCTGACATCATACGTCAGCTTCAGCAGACGCTCTGACATCATACGTCAGCTTCAGCAGACACTCTGACATCATACGTCAGCTTCAGCAGACGCTCTGACATCATACGTCAGCTTCAGCAGACGCTCTGACATCATACGTCAGCTTCAGCAGACGCTCTGACATCATACGTCAGCTTTAACAGACGCTCTGACATCATACGTCAGCTTTAACAGACGCTCTGACATCATACGTCAGCTTTAGCAGACGCTCTGACATCATACGTCACCTTCAGCAGACGCTCTGACATCATACGTCAGCTTCAGCAGACACTCTGACATCATACGTCAGCTTCAGCAGACGCTCTGACATCATACGTCAGCTTCAGCAGACACTCTGACATCATACGTCAGCTTCAGCAGACACTCTGACATCATACGTCAGCTTCAGCAGACGCTCTGACATCATACGTCAGCTTCAGCAGACGCTCTGACATCATACGTCAGCTTCAGCAGACGCTCTGACATCATACGTCAGCTTCAGCAGACACTCTGACATCATACGTCAGCTTCAGCAGACGCTCTGACATCATACGTCAGCTTCAGCAGACGCTCTGACATCATACGTCAGCTTTAGCAGACGCTCTGACATCATACGTCAGATTTAACAGACGCTCTGACATCATACGTCACCTTCAGCAGACGCTCTGACATCATACGTCAGCTTTAGCAGACGCTCTGACATCATACGTCAGCTTCAGCAGACGCTCTGACATCATACGTCAGCTTCAGCAGACGCTCTGACATCATACGTCAGCTTCAGCAGACGCTCTGACATCATACGTCAGCTTCAGCAGACACTCTGACATCATACGTCAGCTTCAGCAGACACTCTGACATCATACGTCAGCTTCAGCAGACGCTCTGACATCATACGTCACCTTCAGCAGACGCTCTGACATCATACGTCACCTTCAGCAGACGCTCTGACATCATACGTCAGCTTCAGCAGACGCTCTGACATCATACGTCAGCTTCAGCAGACGCTCTGACATCATACGTCAGCTTCAGCAGACACTCTGACATCATACGTCAGCTTCAGCAGACGCTCTGACATCATACGTCAGCTTCAGCAGACACTCTGACATCATACGTCAGCTTCAGCAGACGCTCTGACATCATACGTCAGCTTCAGCAGACACTCTGACATCATACGTCAGCTTCAGCAGACGCTCTGACATCATACGTCAGCTTCAGCAGACACTCTGACATCATACGTCAGCTTCAGCAAACGCTCTGACATCATACGTCAGCTTTAGCAGACGCTCTGACATCATACGTCAGCTTCAGCAGACGCTCTGACATCATACGTCAGCTTCAGCAGACGCTCTGACATCATACGTCAGCTTCAGCAGACACTCTGACATCATACGTCAGCTTCAGCAGACGCTCTGACATCATACGTCAGCTTCAGCAGACGCTCTGACATCATACGTCAGCTTCAGCAGACGCTCTGACATCATACGTCAGCTTCAGCAGACACTCTGACATCATACGTCAGCTTCAGCAGACACTCTGACATCATACGTCAGCTTCAGCAGACACTCTGACATCATACGTCAGCTTCAGCAGACCCTCTGACATCATACGTCAGCTTCAGCAGACGCTCTGACATCATACGTCAGCTTCAGCAGACACTCTGACATCATACGTCAGCTTCAGCAGACGCTCTGACATCATACGTCAGCTTTAGCAGACGCTCTGACATCATACGTCAGCTTCAGCAGACACTCTGACATCATACGTCAGCTTTAACAGACACTCTGACATCATACGTCAGCTTCAGCAGACGCTCTGACATCATACGTCAGCTTCAGCAGACACTCTGACATCATACGTCAGCTTCAGCAGACGCTCTGACATCATACGTCAGCTTTAGCAGACACTCTGACATCATACGTCAGCTTTAGCAGACACTCTGACATCATACATCAGCTTCAGCAGACACTCTGACATCATACGTCACCTTCAGCAGACGCTCTGACATCATACGTCAGCTTCAGCAGACGCTCTGACATCATACGTCAGCTTTAGCAGACACTCTGACATCATACGTCAGCTTTAGCAGACACTCTGACATCATACATCAGCTTCAGCAGACACTCTGACATCATACGTCACCTTCAGCAGACGCTCTGACATCATACGTCAGCTTCAGCAGACACTCTGACATCATACGTCAGCTTTAGCAGACACTCTGACATCATACGTCAGCTTCAGCAGACGCTCTGACATCATACGTCAGCTTCAGCAGACGCTCTGACATCATACGTCAGCTTCAGCAGACCCTCTGACATCATACGTCAGCTTCAGCAGACGCTCTGACATCATACGTCAGCTTCAGCAGACCCTCTGACATCATACGTCAGCTTCAGCAGACGCTCTGACATCATACGTCAGCTTCAGCAGACACTCTGACATCATACGTCAGCTTCAGCAGACGCTCTGACATCATACGTCAGCTTCAGCAGACGCTCTGACATCATACGTCAGCTTCAGCAGACGCTCTGACATCATACGTCAGCTTCAGCAGACGCTCTGACATCATACGTCAGATTTAACAGACGCTCTGACATCATACGTCACCTTCAGCAGACGCTCTGACATCATACGTCAGCTTTAGCAGACGCTCTGACATCATACGTCACCTTCAGCAGACGCTCTGACATCATACGTCAGCTTTAGCAGACGCTCTGACATCATACGTCAGATTTAACAGACGCTCTGACATCATACGTCACCTTCAGCAGACGCTCTGACATCATACTTCAGCTTTAGCAGACGCTCTGACATCATACGTCAGCTTCAGCAGACGCTCTGACATCATACGTCAGCTTCAGCAGACGCTCTGACATCATACGTCAGCTTCAGCAGACGCTCTGACATCATACGTCAGCTTCAGCAGACACTCTGACATCATACGTCAGCTTCAGCAGACACTCTGACATCATACGTCAGCTTCAGCAGACGCTCTGACATCATACGTCAGCTTTAGCAGACACTCTGACATCATACGTCAGCTTCAGCAGACGCTCTGACATCATACGTCACCTTCAGCAGACGCTCTGACATCATACGTCACCTTCAGCAGACGCTCTGACATCATACGTCAGCTTCAGCAGACGCTCTGACATCATACGTCAGCTTCAGCAGACGCTCTGACATCATACGTCAGCTTCAGCAGACACTCTGACATCATACGTCAGCTTCAGCAGACGCTCTGACATCATACGTCAGCTTCAGCAGACGCTCTGACATCATACGTCAGCTTCAGCAGACGCTCTGACATCATACGTCAGCTTCAGCAGACGCTCTGACATCATACGTCAGCTTCAGCAGACGCTCTGACATCATACGTCAGCTTTAGCAGACACTCTGACATCATACGTCAGCTTCAGCAGACACTCTGACATCATACGTCAGCTTCAGCAGACACTCTGACATCATACGTCAGCTTTAACAGACGCTCTGACATCATACGTCAGCTTCAGCAGACACTCTGACATCATACGTCACCTTCAGCAGACGCTCTGACATCATACGTCAGCTTCAGCAGACACTCTGACATCATACGTCAGCTTCAGCAGACACTCTGACATCATACGTCAGCTTCAGCAGACGCTCTGACATCATACGTCAGCTTCAGCAGACGCTCTGACATCATACGTCAGCTTCAGCAGACGCTCTGACATCATACGTCACCTTCAGCAGACGCTCTGACATCATACGTCAGCTTTAGCAGACGCTCTGACATCATACGTCAGCTTCAGCAGACGCTCTGACATCATACGTCAGCTTCAGCAGACGCTCTGACATCATACGTCACCTTCAGCAGACGCTCTGACATCATACGTCAGCTTTAACAGACGCTCTGACATCATACGTCAGCTTTAACAGACGCTCTGACATCATACGTCAGCTTCAGCAGACGCTCTGACATCATACGTCAGCTTCAGCAGACACTCTGACATCATACGTCAGCTTCAGCAGACACTCTGACATCATACGTCAGCTTCAGCAGACACTCTGACATCATACGTCAGCTTCAGCAGACACTCTGACATCATACGTCAGCTTCAGCAGACGCTCTGACATCATACGTCAGCTTTAGCAGACACTCTGACATCATACGTCAGCTTCAGCAGACGCTCTGACATCATACGTCAGCTTCAGCAGACGCTCTGACATCATACGTCAGCTTTAGCAGACACTCTGACATCATACGTCAGCTTCAGCAGACGCTCTGACATCATACGTCAGCTTTAGCAGACACTCTGACATCATACGTCAGCTTCAGCAGACGCTCTGACATCATACGTCACCTTCAGCAGACACTCTGACATCATACGTCAGCTTCAGCAGACGCTCTGACATCATACGTCAGCTTCAGCAGACACTCTGACATCATACGTCAGCTTCAGCAGACGCTCTGACATCATACGTCAGCTTTAGCAGACACTCTGACATCATACGTCAGCTTCAGCAGACGCTCTGACATCATACGTCAGCTTTAGCAGACACTCTGACATCATACGTCAGCTTCAGCAGACGCTCTGACATCATACGTCAGCTTCAGCAGACACTCTGACATCATACGTCACCTTCAGCAGACGCTCTGACATCATACGTCAGCTTCAGCAGACACTCTGACATCATACGTCAGCTTTAGCAGACACTCTGACATCATACGTCAGCTTCAGCAGACGCTCTGACATCATACGTCAGCTTCAGCAGACACTCTGACATCATACGTCACCTTCAGCAGACGCTCTGACATCATACGTCAGCTTTAGCAGACGCTCTGACATCATACGTCAGCTTTAACAGACGCTCTGACATCATACGTCAGCTTCAGCAGACGCTCTGACATCATACGTCAGCTTCGGCAGACGCTCTGACATCATACGTCACCTTCAGCAGACGCTCTGACATCATACGTCAGCTTTAGCAGACGCTCTGACATCATACGTCACCTTCAGCAGACGCTCTGACATCATACGTCACCTTCAGCAGACGCTCTGACATCATACGTCAGCTTCAGCAGACGCTCTGACATCATACGTCAGCTTCAGCAGACGCTCTGACATCATACGTCAGCTTCAGCAGACGCTCTGACATCATACGTCACCTTCAGCAGACCCTCTGACATCATACGTCAGCTTCAGCAGACACTCTGACATCATACGTCAGCTTCAGCAGACACTCTGACATCATACGTCACCTTCAGCAGACGCTCTGACATCATACGTCAGCTTCAGCAGACGCTCTGACATCATACGTCAGCTTCAGCAGACACTCTGACATCATACGTCAGCTTCAGCAGACGCTCTGACATCATACGTCACCTTCAGCAGACGCTCTGACATCATACGTCAGCTTCAGCAGACACTCTGACATCATACGTCAGCTTCAGCAGACGCTCTGACATCATACGTCAGCTTCAGCAGACGCTCTGACATCATACGTCAGCTTCAGCAGACGCTCTGACATCATACGTCAGCTTCAGCAGACGCTCTGACATCATACGTCAGCTTCAGCAGACGCTCTGACATCATACGTCAGCTTCAGCAGACACTCTGACATCATACGTCAGCTTCAGCAGACGCTCTGACATCATACGTCAGCTTCAGCAGACGCTCTGACATCATACGTCAGCTTCAGCAGACACTCTGACATCATACGTCAGCTTTAGCAGACGCTCTGACATCATACGTCAGCTTTAACAGACGCTCTGACATCATACGTCACCTTCAGCAGACGCTCTGACATCATACGCCAGCTTTAGCAGACGCTCTGACATCATACGTCACCTTCAGCAGACGCTCTGACATCATACGTCACCTTCAGCAGACACTCTGACATCATACGTCAGCTTCAGCAGACGCTCTGACATCATACGTCAGCTTCAGCAGACGCTCTGACATCATACGTCAGCTTCAGCAGACACTCTGACATCATACGTCACCTTCAGCAGACGCTCTGACATCATACGTCAGCTTCAGCAGACACTCTGACATCATACGTCAGCTTTAACAGACGCTCTGACATCATACGTCAGCTTCAGCAGACACTCTGACATCATACGTCAGCTTCAGCAGACACTCTGACATCATAGGTCAGCTTTAACAGACGCTCTGACATCATACGTCAGCTTCAGCAGACGCTCTGACATCATACGTCAGCTTCAGCAGACGCTCTGACATCATACGTCACCTTCAGCAGACGCTCTGACATCATACGTCAGCTTCAGCAGACGCTCTGACATCATACGTCACCTTCAGCAGACGCTCTGACATCATACGTCAGCTTCAGCAGACACTCTGACATCATACGTCAGCTTTAACAGACGCTCTGACATCATACGTCACCTTCAGCAGACGCTCTGACATCATACGTCAGCTTTAACAGACGCTCTGACATCATACGTCACCTTCAGCAGACGCTCTGACATCATACGTCAGCTTCAGCAGACACTCTGACATCATACGTCAGCTTCAGCAGACACTCTGACATCATACGTCAGCTTCAGCAGACGCTCTGACATCATACGTCAGCTTCAGCAGACGCTCTGACATCATACGTCAGCTTCAGCAGACGCTCTGACATCATACGTCAGCTTCAGCAGACACTCTGACATCATACGTCAGCTTCAGCAGACACTCTGACATCATACGTCAGCTTCAGCAGACACTCTGACATCATACGTCAGCTTCAGCAGACGCTCTGACATCATACGTCAGCTTCAGCAGACGCTCTGACATCATACGTCAGCTTTAACAGACGCTCTGACATCATACGTCAGCTTCAGCAGACACTCTGACATCATACGTCAGCTTCAGCAGACGCTCTGACATCATACGTCAGCTTCAGCAGACACTCTGACATCATAGGTCAGCTTTAACAGACGCTCTGACATCATACGTCAGCTTCAGCAGACGCTCTGACATCATACGTCAGCTTCAGCAGACGCTCTGACATCATACGTCACCTTCAGCAGACGCTCTGACATCATACGTCAGCTTCAGCAGACGCTCTGACATCATACGTCACCTTCAGCAGACGCTCTGACATCATACGTCAGCTTCAGCAGACACTCTGACATCATACGTCACCTTCAGCAGACGCTCTGACATCATACGTCAGCTTCAGCAGACGCTCTGACATCATACGTCAGCTTCAGCAGACGCTCTGACATCATACGTCAGCTTCAGCAGACGCTCTGACATCATATGTCAGCTTCAGCAGACGCTCTGACATCATACGTCACCTTCAGCAGACGCTCTGACATCATACGTCACCTTCAGCAGACGCTCTGACATCATACGTCAGCTTCAGCAGACGCTCTGACATCATACGTCACCTTCAGCAGACGCTCTGACATCATACGTCAGCTTCAGCAGACGCTCTGACATCATACGTCACCTTCAGCAGACGCTCTGACATCATACGTCAGCTTCAGCAGACGCTCTGACATCATACGTCACCTTCAGCAGACGCTCTGACATCATACGTCAGCTTCAGCAGACGCTCTGACATCATACGTCAGCTTCAGCAGACGCTCTGACATCATACGTCAGCTTTAACAGACGCTCTGACATCATACGTCAGCTTCAGCAGACGCTCTGACATCATACGTCAGCTTCAGCAGACGCTCTGACATCATACGTCAGCTTCAGCAGACACTCTGACATCATACGTCAGCTTCAGCAGACGCTCTGACATCATACGTCAGCTTCAGCAGACGCTCTGACATCATACGTCAGCTTCAGCAGACGCTCTGACATCATACGTCAGCTTTAGCAGACGCTCTGACATCATACGTCAGCTTTAACAGACGCTCTGACATCATACGTCAGCTTTAGCAGACGCTCTGACATCATACGTCAGCTTCAGCAGACCCTCTGACATCATACGTCAGCTTCAGCAGACGCTCTGACATCATACGTCAGCTTCAGCAGACGCTCTGACATCATACGTCAGCTTCAGCAGACGCTCTGACATCATACGTCAGCTTCAGCAGACACTCTGACATCATACGTCAGCTTTAACAGACGCTCTGACATCATACGTCAGCTTCAGCAGACGCTCTGACATCATACGTCAGCTTCAACAGACACTCTGACATCATACGTCAGCTTCAGCAGACGCTCTGACATCATACGTCAGCTTCAGCAGACCCTCTGACATCATACGTCAGCTTCAGCAGACGCTCTGACATCATACGTCAGCTTCAGCAGACACTCTGACATCATACGTCAGCTTTAGCAGACGCTCTGACATCATACGTCAGCTTTAGCAGACGCTCTGACATCATACGTCAGCTTCAGCAGACGCTCTGACATCATACGTCAGCTTCAGCAGACGCTCTGACATCATACGTCAGCTTTAGCAGACGCTCTGACATCATACGTCAGCTTTAGCAGACACTCTGACATCATACGTCAGCTTCAGCAGACACTCTGACATCATACGTCAGCTTCAGCAGACACTCTGACATCATACGTCAGCTTAACCCTAACCCTAACCCAATATAACTTCATCCACACAATATAACTTCATCCACACAATATAACTTCATCCACACAATATAACTTCATCCACACAATATAACTTCATCCACACAATATAACTTCATCCACACAATATAACCTCATCCACACAATATAACCTCATCCACACAATATAACTTCATCCACACAATATAACTTCATCCACACAATATAACTTCATCCACACAATATAACTTCATCCACACAATATAACTTCATCCACACAATATAACTTCATCCACACAATATAACTTCATCCACACAATATAACCTCATCCACACAATATAACTTCATCCACACAATATAACCTCATCCACACAATATAACTTCATCCACACAATATAACCTCGTCCACACAATATAACCTCATCCACACAATATAACCTCATCCACACAATATAACCTCGTCCACACAATATAACCTCGTCCACACAATATAACCTCGTCCACACAATATAACTTCATCCACACAATATAACTTCATCCACACAATATAACCTCATCCACACAATATAACTTCATCCACACAATATAACCTCATCCACACAATATAACCTCATCCACACAATATAACCTCGTCCACACAATATAACCTCGTCCACACAATATAACCTCGTCCACACAATATAACTTCATCCACACAATATAACTTCATCCACACAATATAACCTCATCCACACAATATAACCTCATCCACACAATATAACTTCATCCACACAATATAACTTCATCCACACAATATAACTTCATCCACACAATATAACTTCATCCACACAATATAACTTCATCCACACAATATAACTTCATCCACACAATATAACTTCATCCACACAATATAACCTCATCCACACAATATAACTTCATCCACACAATATAACCTCGTCCACACAATATAACTTCATCCACACAATATAACTTCATCCACACAATATAACTTCATCCACACAATATAACCTCATCCACACAATATAACTTCATCCACACAATATAACTTCATCCACACAATATAACCTCGTCCACACAATATAACCTCATCCACACAATATAACCTCATCCACACAATATAACCTCATCCACACAATATAACCTCATCCACACAATATAACCTCATCCACACAATATAACCTCATCCACACAATATAACTTCATCCACACAATATAACTTCATCCACACAATATAACTTCATCCACACAATATAACTTCATCCACACAATATAACCTCATCCACACAATATAACTTCATCCACACAATATAACTTCATCCACACAATATAACCTCATCCACACAATATAACCTCATCCACACAATATAACTTCATCCACACAATATAACTTCATCCACACAATATAACCTCATCCACACAATATAACTTCATCCACACAATATAACTTCATCCACACAATATAACTTCATCCACACAATATAACCTCATCCACACAATATAACTTCATCCACACAATATAACTTCATCCACACAATATAACCTCATCCACACAATATAACCTCATCCACACAATATAACTTCATCCACACAATATAACTTCATCCACACAATATAACTTCATCCACACAATATAACCTCATCCACACAATATAACTCATCCACACAATATAACCTCATCCACACAATATAACTTCATCCACACAATATAACCTCATCCACACAATATAACTTCATCCACACAATATAACTTCATCCACACAATATAACTTCATCCACACAATATAACCTCATCCACACAATATAACTTCATCCACACAATATAACTTCATCCACACAATATAACCTCGTCCACACAATATAACCTCATCCACACAATATAACCTCATCCACACAATATAACCTCATCCACACAATATAACCTCATCCACACAATATAACCTCATCCACACAATATAACCTCATCCACACAATATAACCTCATCCACACAATATAACTTCATCCACACAATATAACTTCATCCACACAATATAACTTCATCCACACAATATAACCTCATCCACACAATATAACCTCATCCACACAATATAACTTCATCCACACAATATAACTTCATCCACACAATATAACCTCATCCACACAATATAACCTCATCCACACAATATAACCTCGTCCACACAATATAACTTCATCCACACAATATAACTTCATCCACACAATATAACCTCATCCACACAATATAACCTCATCCACACAATATAACCTCATCCACACAATATAACCTCATCCACACAATATAACCTCATCCACACAATATAACTTCATCCACACAATATAACCTCATCCACACAATATAACTTCATCCACACAATATAACTTCATCCACACAATATAACCTCATCCACACAATATAACTTCATCCACACAATATAACTTCATCCACACAATATAACTTCATCCACACAATATAACTTCATCCACACAATATAACTTCATCCACACAATATAACTCATCCACACAATATAACTCATCCACACAATATAACTTCATCCACACAATATAACTTCATCCACACAATATAACTTCATCCACACAATATAACTCATCCACACAATATAACTTCATCCACACAATATAACCTCATCCACACAATATAACTCATCCACACAATATAACTTCATCCACACAATATAACCTCATCCACACAATATAACTTCATCCACACAATATAACTCATCCACACAATATAACCTCATCCACACAATATAACTCATCCACACAATATAACCTCATCCACACAATATAACTTCATCCACACAATATAACCTCATCCACACAATATAACCTCATCCACACAATATAACCTCATCCACACAATATAACCTCATCCACACAATATAACTTCATCCACACAATATAACCTCATCCACACAATATAACTCATCCACACAATATAACTTCATCCACACAATATAACCTCATCCACACAATATAACCTCATCCACACAATATAACCTCATCCACACAATATAACCTCGTCCACACAATATAACTTCATCCACACAATATAACCTCATCCACACAATATAACCTCATCCACACAATATAACCTCATCCACACAATATAACCTCATCCACACAATATAACTTCATCCACACAATATAACTCATCCACACAATATAACCTCATCCACACAATATAACTTCATCCACACAATATAACCTCATCCACACAATATAACCTCATCCACACAATATAACCTCATCCACACAATATAACTTCATCCACACAATATAACCTCGTCCACACAATATAACCTCATCCACACAATATAACTTCATCCACACAATATAACCTCATCCACACAATATAACTTCATCCACACAATATAACCTCATCCACACAATATAACTTCATCCACACAATATAACCTCATCCACACAATATAACCTCATCCACACAATATAACTTCATCCACACAATATAACTTCATCCACAC